>NC_043704.1:86862442-86863761 GCF_006229205.1 Suricata suricatta | reverse complement strand
AGATTTGCCAAACTTTTCAATAACATCACTTGTTTTCCCCACAGAACGTCTCTATCTTAAATAGCTCCCAAAGTCTCTTCTGCATTAAATGCCACATGAACATGAAGACATAACTGCTTCACAATGTTATATGACTATAGTCATATACGTTCATTCGAACAGCCTTCAGTAGAAGGACAAACCTTTCTCTGTAAAAGGAGTTTAGAATGATTGAGTCATATACTTTTAAGCAAAAACAACATTTTCCACATTAAAAGTTATAGAAATTAATTCAATTATTTATAAACATATTAAGGTCTATTGGTTCAGTGAAAAGTTCCATGTGTCAAAATCAGTATTATAGATATTCAAGTGCCTTGGATTAAATTCCCTTGAATTAAATGTTAACTGAATACACTT
The DNA here is from genome assembly GCF_006229205.1 of Suricata suricatta. NCBI lineage: Eukaryota > Metazoa > Chordata > Mammalia > Carnivora > Herpestidae > Suricata > Suricata suricatta. The sequence continues at coordinate 86,863,362 of NC_043704.1, read as the reverse complement.
TGAAACAAAGTTTCTTTAAGCTACACTGACCTCTAGAGACATAGAGGGGTTACAAAATGCTTGGTAAAACCGAGGGTGGAGCCAAGATGGCGGAGAGGAAGGGAGCTCTGTAAACTCCCTCCGCACCGTTTTTCGAACTGAGAAGGATATTACGTTCAACTGAGAGAGCGGAAGGAGAAAATACAAACTCCAGAAGGAATAGAACCTCAAGGATACCTGAGTGAGTGGGGGCGAATGGGGGAGATCCGAGGACGGGCCAGCCCGGACGGGTAGGGGAGGTAAGATCCCCAGCCCAACGTGGCGCAAGTGCGCGGCGCCCGGGAGACAAAGGGAAGAGACAGAGTCGGAACGCGCTCATAGAACTGTCTCTGGGGAAGAGGTATAGAACCACTTGGCTGTGCTTGGAGACAGAAACCCACTCCATAGATAACTGCTGGGCAGCGGGGGCAAGAGAAGGAATAGCCTCCATCCCTAAGCCATCTCAGCGGGGAATCAGAGGCGCCTGTGGCTGTGAGAAGCAGCTGCGCTGGGGAGGCGCGCGCCGTGGCGGAAGCAACCCGAGCAGCGGCTGCTCCGGGCGCGAGCAATTCGAACTTGGTTTTGGGAACGGGACCACGGACCGCATTTCCACGGCACACCTCGCCCCCTGCAAGGACTGCGCGAATTCCGGGTCCCCACAGGGAAGAAATAAGACGCGCACCGACAGGACCCTCAGCCAGGAGTCGGTGGCGGGTGGAGGCCCGGGCACGCGCGTAGAATGTGGGAGCTCCCAGCACATTTCCAGGAGCGCACAGCTTCTTGAGCAAAGCTATCGGAAACTAAGAGAGACTCGGTTTTTTGCTTTTTGTTTTTTTTCCTTTCCCCATTGCAACCGCGATCCAGACTGGGGGTGGGGACTCCGCAATTGAGTCTGTGAAGGT
>NC_043704.1:86845619-86862342 GCF_006229205.1 Suricata suricatta | reverse complement strand
GGGGGAGGGGGGAAGAGAGGTGGTGGTGATGGTGGAGGGCACTTGATGGGAAGAGCACTGGGTGTTGTATGGAAAACAATTTGACAATAAAATATTTTTTAAAAAATGCTTGGTAAAACCAAAATCTGCCTTCACAAAATCAGGGTGAATATAATAAAAGGATTTATTTTTAGGCATAAGAATGGATTATTCTCTGAGTTTCATGCTATACTCCATTAATTAGGCCCACTGCATTGCATGTTATTAAAATTGCACTGCAAAGATAAAAATGAAGGAATCAAAGAGAAAGACTCTAGAGCTAAAAGGAACTTGAAAATAATTGAAATTGTTCAAATGTGTATAATGATAAGGACATTGAACTCTGCATTCTGAGATCTGAGTTCTGGTTCTGTTTCTTCTATACAATACCTGTGTGGCCTTGGGCTAACCACTTTTCTTCAGGAGACTTCATTTGCCCAACAATTCAGTGAGGGTTTGAGCTGCTCTGTGGTATGTGCAAACTAAGAATGGTAACAATTTCTTTTCTAATCTTAAAAAAAATCCACCTTTTTAAAAAACCATTTCTACTGTTGACTCAATAATTCAATAATTAGACTGGCCAGGGCAGAACATTACTCATGAAGGTAATTAGGTCAGTTTCCCGGGGCTGCTATAACAAAGGAGTGGCCTAAAACAATAGAAATGTATTCTCTCACATTTTGGAGGCTAGAAGTCCAAAATCGAGGAGTCAGCAGGCGATGCTTCCTCTGAGGCTCTGCACAGAATCCTCCCTTGCCTCTTCCCAGCTTCCAGAGGAAGCCATCAGTTGTCAGCATTCCTTGGCTTACAGCTGCCTCCCTCTGACCTTGTCCTTCCTGGTCACGTGGTGTTCTCCCTGTGTCTCTCATCATATCATCTTCCTCCTCACAGGAACACCAGTCTTATTGGATTAGGACCCCACCCTACCCTGGAATGACCCCCACTTATTTCCATATAAGGTCACATTCTGAGGTATCAGGGTCAGTACTTCAGTGTATCTTTTGAGGGAACATAATTCCTTACAACAGTGATTGGGGAAATATGTAGTAGTCCGAGAAACTTGATCTTTGTAAAAGAAAGCACTGAATCCTAACCACTAGACCACCAGGGAGCGACTAACCTTTGTAAAAGAGAAGGGATATCCTTTGCAACTCAGGACAGGACATGTGTAATGAACTGCTTCCTCTTGAATGATGGTAACTTTGCTGGAGAATTCCCTGGCAAAGCAGGATTTTTTCCATGAAGAAATGACATGACCTAAGGCTGGCAAAGTGACTCAGATAAGAGTCTGGCACAGTGCCAGTGAAGGTGAACGTGGTCCAAAATAGCTATGCTGCTGTGTAGCACTAACCCATATTCAGAGCCAGTATCTCTGATAGTTTGTCTTGTGAACGTTAATACTGTGAAGAGCCACTGAAACTCAACCTTGCAGTTCTGAGTCAGGAAAATTTTTAGGAAATGTTTGTGTCTTCATGCACCCCAATGTTTATAGCGGCACTATCAACAATAACCAAAGTATGGAGAGAGCCCAAATGTCCATCAATGGAAGAATGGATAAAGAAGATGTGGTGTATACATACAATGGAATATTACTCGCAATAAAAAAGAATGAAATCTTGCCATTTGCAACTATGTAAATGAAACTAGAGGGTATCATGCTAAGTGAAATTATTCAGAGAAAGATAACATCATTACTTCACTCATATGAGGACTTTAAGACACAAAACAGATGAACATAAGGAAAGGAAAGCAAAAATAATATTAAAAAAAAAAAGGAAGCGGACAAAAACGTAAGAGACTCTTAAATATGGAGAACAGATAGAGGGTTGCTGGAGGGGTTGTGGGAGGGGGGATAGGCTAAATGGGTAAGGGGCATTAAGGAATCTACTCTTGAAATCATGTTTGTGCTATATGCTAACTAACTTGAATGTAAATTAAAAAAAAAAAGAAATGTTTGTGTCTTAACTTTTGACAAATGGGAAGGAAATATAGAAGATAATCCTGGAAAGGTATAGCTATCACGGGTGACTGAGGTCATGTCAGATGCAGGGGTCAACATGAAGGGATTTGCACTGGCCAAAGATGGGTAAATTTGTGCATCAAGAATAATAAGAGCAGTTGATTGAAACACATCCAATGTATTTAAATCCCATGAGTTCCCAATAATACCTAGATAGAGGTGGGAAAAGCCCTTATTTGTGCCTTTTGAGAATAAGAGACCAAGTCATTATTTTAAAAGCTTATGCATAAAGGAGGGAAAAAGTCAAATATTGATTCTGCCTTTACTACTCAAATTGCACCACTGTGTTAACCAAACAATGGACAAGGGAATGTTTCTCTTTAGAGAAGTATTCCAGCCAGTAAATGAAGAGAAATGATATGATATCACTATTACTCAACTCCTGATGCACTAAAGGATGCTGGCTGAGGCACTAAGAACACTACTGAAACAGGACTTCTGATTATCAATAAATTATACATGTTCAATGTGCCTTACTACCAAAAGGTAAGAAAACACTGAGATATTAAGTATGCAAACCAAATGTAAGCATTTCATTAACCAAATGCAGCTAAGTGATTAAACGTGTTTGTTCTCTGCATAGTCTTTGATTGAATAATCAAATAACAATCTGTGAGCTATAAACTACTAGTTACACAACTGTAAAAATGCATTCCTTATATCCAATGAAAATAAAAATTCACCAGTGCTTCCAGTTTAAGAAGGGATTCTCATATTCTCATACATACATACATAAACACACACACACACACACACACACACACACACACACACACACACACATCCACTTACTTCTTACACTTTCTGAAACTTCACTGAAAAAATACTGCAAAGTAGCCTCCAAGTGGAGGCGGAGGCCATTAAATGAAAGGAAATCATACACATTTCACATATCTTTGGAAGACATTAAGAAGAAGAAACAAAATTAGGAGAATACAGGATATACCAGAGACAAGAGGGTGCAAAATCATCAAACACAAAGGCGGTATTGATGAGAAGCCAGACAACCACCACATTCTCATCCACTGAAGTGAAGTCTATCAAAGTCAATGCCCTTCCATGTACAGGGGGATGCTAGTCAGGACCCCCATTCCAGAGTGAGACCCCCATACCACAGCAAAGAAACCTGCTCTAGCCAGTCATCAGTCACTCAGGGAAACATATATAGAAGTCTAAAGATGTTATTTACAGGAACAAAGATAGCCAATAAAAGAACTAAATAATGTAACTGAGGGAGAAAAGAAAGGTGGTGACAAAGGGAAAAAGAGAAAATGCCAGGTAGAGGGACAAGTAAAGAACAAAAAGAAAATGATTCATGTTTGGGAACTCCAAGTATTTCAGCAAAGATTGATGAGAGATGATGAGTCTAGGGAAGAAACTAGAAGCCAGAACATCACATCATACTAAGGAGAGTTTGAGCTTTATTATTAAAACCCAAGGACTATGGGGCACCTAGGTGGCTCAGTCAGCCAAGGGACTGACTCTTGGTTTTGGCTGGGGTCACGATCTCACATTTCATTAGTTCAAGTCCCACATGGGGGTCTGTGCTGACAGATTCTCCCCCCTCCCCGTCCCTTACTTGCTCGCTCTCTCTCTCTCTCAAAATAAATAAACTTTAAAAAAATATTAAGAAAAGAAAAGAAAATCCCAAGGACTTTTAAATACAACATAACATGGTCAGATTTGCATTTTAGAAACACACGACTCTGGCTTCTGTGTGGAGATTTCTGGCAAACAAATCTGGAGACAAGGAAACCACTTAGGTGGCTACTGCATTCATCCAGGAACAAAAGAGAACCAATTGCTGAACCAAGAAATTGGGCCTGGGGGCATGCTTTTTAAACTTCTGCATGCATCCAAATCATCTGGAGTACCTGTTAAACTTCTGGGCCCCATGAGCCAAAGAATCTCTTATTTAGTATGTCTGAGAAGGGACTCATGAATTTGCATTTCCAGTAAGTTCCCAGGTGATGCTAATGCTGCTGGTCCAGAGACCACACTTTGAGAACCTACAGGCTTATAGGAACAAAAAAGGTATTTGAAAGTATATGAGGAGAGGAATCAAAGGACATGATGACTGCATGAGGATGTTGAAGATAAATAGGGAGTCACGGTTCTTCTCAACTTTCCACCTCGTGTCACTGGGAGTTTGTGGTGTCAGTCATCAAGGTAGAAAATACTGAGGAACAACACATCTGATGAGAGCAGGGAAGTGGTGCATATCAAAAGATCCAGTTAAACACCTATCAAACTTGATGTTCACATTGTAATATCCCAATGGAATTATACAACAGGCAATTCACATATAGTTTTGGACATGAAAGGGAAGGCATGGAGTAGACATACAAATGTAAGAATCATCAGCATAGCAATGATAAAGCCATGAGAATGAAGATTTCCCAGGGTCAGTGATTATACTGTGAGCAGCTAAGAGGGTAAATGTTGAGAAACATAAAATTGAAGAAGAAAGGGAACTGGCACCACTAAAGTTACCTGACATCAACAAAGCAGTAGAGGATAGTCCATGGCTACACTGTTTGTCTTAGCAAAAGATTTAAGATAATCAATGCCCATTAGTATGGGACTGGCTAAATAAATCATGACACTCTACAGTAGAATTCTTTGCAGCTATTAAAAAAAAGTGGAATGAGTAAGTACTTTGCTAATAGGAAAGATGTCCTAAATACATATTGTTAGGTGGGGAAAAGGCAAGTTGCAGAATGGTGTGTTTAGCTACCATTTAGATGAAAAGGGGAGAATATATATATACATATATACATATATATATATATATATACACATACATACACATACACACACACACACACACACACACACACACACACATATATATAGCTATGATATGCACAGAACATCTCTGGAATGATACACAAGAAATTTATACCCTCAGGGGACACACAGTGGGGAACCTGGTAATTAGGAGACAGAAAAATCCAAGACAGAATTTTCACCCAAATGTCCAAATGTCCTGTCAGCCACCAGGTATAGCCTAATGTTAAGAAGGAAGCATTTAAATCACAAAAATAATTCTTCTTATTCTGATTTTATGATCACCCAACAACATTCTGAAACTTTTTCCAGACAGAGAATTCATTCTGCAGACTGTCCACTTGAAATGATATACTTTTATAGCAAATTAATCATTGTCATTCTACTATGGTGATGGCTTTAAACATCCACCTCTTGCAAGCTTTGCAAACTTGAGGCATTTTCCCTGGATTCCATTAGTTCTGAGGGATCATATTGAGATTCTAGGTCTACAGTGCCAAGGGCTAAATCTTGGGCCTGAGTGAATTAACCAATGTAAATTCTATCTTGTTATCTTTCTCGACAGCCAATCAGCTGGTCTCCCCCAATCACACTCCAACAGCACCAGGATGTAAAATTCAAACTTCTAGAAAAAATCAAGTTTGTTTATAATACTACCCCCTCACCTTATCTTTATAACACAGGTTTCATGGACTGATATCAAATTCACCTGTTTCCCTGTGAATTACATAAAACTCTGGCATCCACCCTCTCCCAGCAGCATGGCCTCTCCAAAGTTCCCCAGTATCATTCCACCAAAATAGGTCCTCACACCACAAACAAAAATTATTTCATATATGTAGGTACATACTTGCCAAGATCCACTGCCAAACCATAAACTTTCTGAGGAAAAGATATGCTTATTCACCTTTGTTTTCCAAAAAGATAGCACAGAACCTCACACATCCTAGACATTCAACATGTTCCCCTCCTATTGCATTGGATTCCCTGCTAATGTATTACCTACCCAGATAAGGTAATTACTTAAGCCACTTAAATCAAGGATCCTTACAGAATCCTCTTTAAGGTGTGGCCTCTAATCTTCAGAGGGAGGTATTTTACCCACGGGCCTTTTGACACCCTTCAAATGTAATCATAAATGAAGCCACTTACTGAAACCACTTATACAATTTACTTAGAGAAGATACTGTTATCCAGCAAGGTCTGAAAATGGGTTTTCTATTTTAGTTAATAGAGAACCTCAACACACATGAATTAGAGATTTATGTTTTTCAAATCAGAATTTTATTTTTAAAAGTTTTTAAATACACTAAAATGATGCTGAATGAGGTGGAATTGTTCTTTGAAATTATAGAAGGGTATTTGCAAATGCTGTGCTGGGAATGCAGGCTTGAGGAGAGCAGATACAGGTGGCCAAGTAAGCCAGGCTTAGCCTGCAAGCAGCAAAGAGCTCTGAGTTTTCTTTTTAATGTGTTGGCTTCATACACGATTTCATTTTTGAAATATTTCAACCATTTTTTTTAGTTCAAAAACCCAGGGGTTTTTTTTTTATTTACTTACTTACTTCTTACTTACTTAAGAGAGCAAGTGGGGGAGAGGCTCAGAGAGAGAGAGAGAGAGAGAATCTTAAGCAGGCCCACGTTCAGAGCAGAGCCCAACACAACACTCGACCCCACAGCCCTGGGATCATGAGCTGAGCTGAAATCAAGAGTCAGATGCTTGGGGCGCCTGGGTGGCTCAGTCGGTTAAGTGTCCGACTTTGGCTCAGATCAGGATTTCATGGTTGGTGGGTTCGAGCCCCGTGTCGGGCTCCTGGCAGACTGCTAGCTCAGAGCCTGGAGCCTGTCTTCAGATCCTGTGACTCCTCTCTCTGACCCTCCCCTGCTAAATATCTCTCTCTCTCTCTCTCTCGCAAAAATAAATTAAAAAACATTAAAAAAAAAAAAAAAAGAGTCAGATGCTTAACCAACTGAGCCACTCAGGTGCCCTGAAAATCCAGGACTTAATTTGGGGCACCTGGATGGCTCAGTCGGCTGGGCATCCGACTTTGGCTCAGGTCATGATCTCACACAGCTTGTGAGTTCAAGCCCTGCTCAGGCTCTGTGCTGACAGCTCAGAACCTGGATCTTGCTTCGGATTCTGTCTTCCTCTCTCTGCCCCTTCCCTGCTCACACTCTGTGTGTGTGTCTCTCTCTCAAAAATAAACAATAATTTTTTAAAATAAATAAAAATAAAAAGGACTTAATTTCATGATGCCTTCGATTATTATTACTATAAATCTTCCTCTCCTATATCTGCACAGATGTGCCTGGTAATGGAGTGATCGAATTACTAGCGTGTTAGATAACACAATGTTGTTGAAAATACAATGTGGTTCTTTTTTGGCCAATAAAAATAATACTTTGTTTCACCTCTTTCATATTGGTTACTATTTATCCATGGTCATTTCTATTCCTCTCCCGTCTTCTAACTAACATCAACGGATAAATAATATTCAAGTATTTGTAGAACACAGAACCCTGCTAAGGTCCCTTCCACAGTCTAAACTCTGTGAAAGGTAATTCCTCAGTGAAAAATCTCAAAGCACTTTTCTCTTGAATATTCAATGCCACTAGTCTTTTGCCAGGAAATATCCCAAATATGAACACTCTAGTTTATGTGTTAAGGAATATACTTTTTTTCCATTTTATCTTATTCAAATAGACCTTCTAACTCCAGATAACTAACTGCAAACCTTAAGATATAAAAGACTACTTTTTTATGTACGAAAAGAGGTCCAATCGCTTTTCACTGAAAGAGAAGAAAATGTCAACACGCTAAAGCAAAAAATTAAGGAGGAGCCTTACATTAGAAGAGATGACAGTGAAATATGGAAGGAGGCAGAGGAGATCTAAGAAATCAGATCAGCTATACCATAATTACCAAGATTTCAAAGTTAACATGGACACATAGTTCCAAATTTATTCTAGGTGGGATTTTATCTCTGCTCCCCTTCATTTTAACTTGATTGGGGCATTATTGTCAGAACCTATCAATCTCATCTGATAAATTATATTTTAACAAGTCACTGTTGGAGAAGATTTGCTCTTCTGCTTTATCACATTCAAATAAGTACTGGCACTGTTTAATATGCCATAAGTATTTCAGATCAAAACCTAAGCAAATAATTCGTACCCGATCAGGATAAGAACACTATCCCTGAACCATGCTGTGTGCATGTCAGATATGGTGATGGAGTAATAATGGCCTATTAATCAGAGCACGGGTTAAATGGCCCCAACACCTGCTCGACATCAACATTAATATTCTGATAAACTATTTAAAGAGACAAGCGATGTCACCATGATCCTACACTTACTTGAGCTTTCAGAATGAAAGGCATTGGGGGTCACTTAGCATCTATTTCCATATAGTATTAACAGTCACAGATTGAGCAACTTGAATCTAAACCTACGTACTAAAATAAATCACTGTCTCCAGCTTTAAAATATTCAGTCCTATTTTTAAAAACTTAAATCTTTGAATATTTTTCAGATTCCTCAGTATGCATGTCATAGCAAAAATTTCACTGCGCTGGAACTGACTTATACTCAACGTTTAGTGATGAAGTGCTCGCTATGTCCAAGTCTCTGGGTTTCAACAGCAATCTAGAGAAACAGCATCTGAGTCATCATCATGTTAAAGGTGTGTCCTGGGGTCCAGTCTCCAATCTCTCACTGAATTTGAAGTTAGTTATATGACCTATATGGCCTTAGATAAGTAGCTTAATCTCCCAGCCTCTTTATCATCACCTATAAAATATAGAAGTTGGACTAGATTGTTTCCAGCACTGAAATACTCAGAATATTCATGCTGCTGCCACCTAAGTTTTGGGTCACAGGAAGCAAGTGGAGAAAGTACCCTTTCTCCAAACATTGAAGAGACAGTGTCAAGTTCACTGCCGCTGCCCTACTATGAACACACAGGTCAACTATGTCCAATTTTAATCTTCTGAGTTTCACCTGAGATAAGATTTTTGGGGTTGTTGACATGCTATTGGGAAGGACTTAACAATCACAGTATTAACCACATTTAAGAACTTTTTTTTATAAGTTGAGAAGCTACAATACAGGAAACTAGTGACTTATTATAAAAGACTAATGAATTATGAAAGACTTAAGAATTATGACTAGGGAAAGACTAATTTGGGTCTTTAGCAATGAACAGGACAGGTAGTACCTCTTTGTCCAGATAAATCATTTCATCTGGATATCTGTGCTGCTACTGATTCACCAAAAGATCAAATGAGTTCAAACTTTCAAATGAAGGAGGTAGATTTACTTCCTGTATATCCCCCTTGATGTTTTAAGTGTTATTTATACTTATTTAGCATTGTGTAATTACTAGGACTGAGAATTCAGAGTTAGGTGCTATGGTCTGAAGTCTAACATTTCTGATCTGCTTAAAAAGTTGTGGGATTCCAAATCTGAAGGGAATTCAGGTCTAACTCCCTCACTTTAGGGATCATTTACACACACACACACACACACACACACACAGAGAGAGAATTAAATAATTTTTCCCAATATCCTGCAGCCAGCAGGTGACAGGGCTTCTAGCTCTCTTTGCTACAGGCAATGATTGCCATCAATATGTGCACGTGACAAGACCATCCCCTTTCTAGGCTCCCTGAAAATGGCTGAAATTTCAATGATTCACTATCTTCCTAAACACAATTAGGCCCTCCATTTTCTGGACGGAACTGAGAAGAGCACTCGGTCAATCGGAGTTCTTCATTGCAAGTGACAAAAGACTGGTTGACTGAAGAAGGAAAGGATTTTTTTTTAAAGGATTTCTGGTAGTTTGCAGAATCACCAGACAATCTAGAGAAACAGGCTAGGAAAACAGATACGAACAAGGTGGCAGCCAGGACCACATGCAATGAAAATGAGGTGACTGTCTAGGTTGGTTGGGTTACCACCCCAGTAGCTACAGCACTCTGGAGACTGTGGATTTCTGGCCCCTCCCACCATCCTGCTTCAGGTATCGCTTCAGCACTCCAAGTGTCCAAGTGAGGCCCTGCACCCAAGCCCTACCTGCAAGGTAAATTGAGGGACGTGCATCCGGCATTTTCAGCATCTACCTTAGTAGCAAGCTCTGCCACTGACTTACCCAAGTGCAGGAAGGGGTCTGGATCCAGGAAAGCAAGCCAACTATCTAGGCAGACGGATCAATAAACCCTTGTCCACAGCGAGTAATATATTTGAGCAACATAAAGAAATACATTCATTTCTATATAAATTAAACCCCTCTAAACATATCTGAAAATGATCACAATATTCAAACTAATCTCAAGAACTTAATAGTAATGTGGAAGTCCATTTTAGCACGATACATATCATTACCTAGGAGGATCCGCATGAACACCTTTATGCCACTACCTTTGGCTGGTGGGAAATGAGTCATTTTGAAAAATTCATGCTTAGCTAGAGCTTTAAATTCTTCTGCCACTTATAGGAACTTGTATGTATTATATGCATAATAATTTTTTACCAGAATAACAATGAAGAGCTTTCTAATTCTACTGATAATTTAAATGATTCCAGAAGTTTTAACAACATATTATGCTTTCTTAAAAAAAAGTACATTAAATTTGTTATACATTGACACACACACACACACACACACACACACACACACACACACCCCTTTTATGTGCTAATTTTACTTTAGTAGTTGTTTTATAAACTTAATTCACACATTTTCCCACCAATAATGTCCCTAAAAAGTGGAATCCTTTAAACTACTTTAAAACTGTCCTGATTTGGAGGGGGTGTAGCCTGTCAAAACACTCTCTGTTTTCCTCTCTACCAATTTGCTTTCAAGGTTTACTTTATTGCCATCAATTGCAGTTGCCTATGGTTTTCTACAGCTCTAGCTCCTGGAGAGTTAATTTGTAACACTTGGGTTTCTTGGCACTCTTTCCTTCTTTTCCCCAAATACCCAAGCCCTCTACCCCTTAATTTTGCTAGCTGATTCTGTGCCCAGTCACTATTTATAACTGGAGATAATCCCAGATTCAGACAGCTGGTCTGGTTCTGAGATCTGTGATCCCATTTGGTTTTACCACATATGACCCTAGACTACAAACACATTAAGGGCAAGTATATGAACTAAGAAGTTTGATAAGCGTAAAGCACACATGCAGAAATATGGACCCTAGATTACAAAGCCTGCACGCCACACTTTAAGAAAGATGGACTTCACAGCACAGCTAGGAGCACCTTGGGCATTTTTTTAGGCAGGTTTGCAGCTTCTTCTCCAAGGAGGTAGGCTCCTATCATCCTGTCAGGAGACCAGGATGTATCCTATTATTTCTTTCACCTGGAGCATCTTCCGTGACCCTCCCCACCAGCCTAAGGCCTACACATTGCTCAAAGAACAGTTCAAATTCTGCCTTTTGTCCTGAAGGATGTACACATGTGTAGATAAAAATAAAAAAGGGGTATACAAACCTTAAATACAGAAGTAAATAATAATCATAGGTATCACTGCTACCAAGTACCAGACTTAATCCTCATATCAAGCTTATAAGAATGGATTGATTATATCTACTATGTTATAGATACTGTGACCATTGAGGTAACTATAAACTTAGTCTCTGCCCTTAGAGAATTTTCAGTCCAATCAAATCAAATACAGATATCCCCACTCTCTGAAAGTAGAACGTTGCTATAAAATCTTTTATAAGCCAAAATGGTTGTAAAGCAAAGAAGCAATTACCATTAATTTACAAGGAAAATTTTTTGGTATTTCCTGACCCCAAAAATAACCTCTTAGGCTTTTCTGATACCTTAGAGCACATCTTGCTAACAGATGCACACAATAAATCTAGAAAAAGCACAGATGCTCACAGACACAGGTCAAAGCCGTGGCAGCTTGATGCTGAGAGGCTCAGAGGCTGAGTGTAGTTCCTGGGGAAGGAGCTGGGGCGGGGGAAGCCCACTCACTGCTCAGGTGTGCTGCCTTTATAAGGGCTTATTGCAGAGTAACACTGAACATCCCATTTCACCTTTGTTGTAAAACTGAAAATGCTTTGGGGATTTCTATCCGTTAGCAAAACAGGCACAAATGTAGGTCTTCCGTAAAATGAAGTGGTGTCATGGGCACTTTCAAAAAGCAGGGGATGCCTGTTTGTACAAAAATAGCTCAACGTAAGGAGCTGAGTAGAGAGATAAGGGGATAGTTTGCTTGGAGAACAAGAGTTTATTACTGGCTGAATTTAGGGGAAGGCTTCTGCAAGGAAACCCACTTTACAAATAAGGACACTGAGGTTTACAGAGGGTCAGTATCATGATCACAAACTAGTAAATCATGGAGCTGGACATTGGACAAGGCAGGACTCTCTGAGCCCAACTTTCTCAACTTTTCCATGGAGGGAAGTTAACATTTTCATTTCTGCATTTCCAACACCAAGTGTATTCATTTCCACTGTAACAAATTTCCACAAATTTGGTGGCCTATCACAATAGAAATGTATTCTTTCACAGCTCTGGACACCAGACATCTATAATTAAGATGTCAGCAGGGCTGGATCCTTCTGGAGGCTGAGAGGGGAATCTGTTCTGTGCCTCTCTCCTGGCTTGTGGTGGGTTTGTGCTCCTTGGTTTGTAGATCCATCATTCCATTCTCTGTTTTCAACTTCTCATGGCCTTCTCCTGAGTATTTCACCTTTATGTCTGTGTGTCTTAAATTCCCCTCTCCTTTCTCTTAAAAAGACACCAGTTATTGATTTATGGGCCTACTCTAAATCCAGGATTATCTCAAGAACCTTAACTAAAATACATCTGCAAAGACTCTATTTCCAAATAAGGCCAAGTTTACAGGCACCTGGGATTAGGACTTGGACTTCTCCTTTGGGGGGACACATTGAGCCCCGTGTACAGGGCACTTTGTTTTCAAACCTGTTCCAACTTTTACTTCTTGGCAAGGCATCAGATTCACCCAGGGATTTGTGGAGAATTACTGAGCATGTACACAGCCTTGGGCATGCAGGCCTTCTTCCAGACCACCAGGGATAAGTGGGAGCTTACCAAGACGCACTGTGACTGTCTCATTTCCTTCGTCTCCCTGTTAAATTTCTTGCCAGCCTGTTGGTTTCTTGCTTATCCCAACTAGCAGCACCACTCTAAGCTAGCTGCATCATTAACCTTCCTTGTTTATTTGCTGACTATTTCTGACAATAATTGAGAGCATGAGGTTTTCCACTCCCCTCTCCAAATCAAATCAGCCCCCTCCAGCAGCTAAGCTCTCCTTGTTTGTGGCTTGCACATCCTGGCCAAACTATCACATGATAGAACTACAGAAGGTAGAACAGGAGCAGCCCAGACTCTCATTGCTTATACTTGAAGTTCAGTAGTTCTCATCAAATAAACTTATCAGTGTGGTGTGTGCCCTTGGTCAATTTTCAGATTTCTAAAATGGTTCTTTTTGGTAGTGTTATCCAGGTTTATCACTGCATTTGGGGGAGAGGATTTGCTATGCCCATCACTCTACCATTGCAAAAGCCTCAGTCTCTAGATACTAACTTTAAAAAGAGTCATTGCCATATTGCAATTGTACTCTCATTAGAGGATAGAAAGAGAAGTCTCCAGAAATGTGTGCTGTGTACAGTTGGTATAGGACTAGATGGAACAGGAATCGACAACAACCTAGTTTCTCTTTTCCTGGGAGCATATTTATTGTCTACATTTTTCAGTATCTCAATAGTAAAAGAGTAGAATTGCTTAAGCCTATATTTTACAAAATAAAAGGAAGAACTCAAAATCTACATAAAATAATCCATCCATCAACATGCAAATTGCTCTAGCAATTGCAGATTACTCTGTACTCACAAAGAAAAGTATTCGCCTGTTATTATTGTCCATGGACCATATTGATTCACTTTAAATATTTATGAAGGGTTTTTTTTTAACTTTATAAATCTATAAACCTTCTATTATGAAGTTCCATAGCTCTGCTTTCTGACTAGGAAGCCAAATCATTGAAGACTATTCCTATTTATAATACAGTCCAGATAAAAGGTGATAAATGTGATTGGTTATTACTGACTTTAAGGCTATTAAGGTACAAAGTAACTCTGTTTTTTCATCTATTTTTCCACCTGCACATATCCATAACCACAACTATAAGATTTTTCTTCCTTCAGATAACTATAAACTGGTAATCTCTGGATAAAGAGTAAGTTTTATTTAGCGCTTAGTATAACTTTTTAAACAATAAAAATCTACACATTTTGTATAAAAATATGAGTACCTCCCTTTCCATTTTTTTTCTTTTTGAGGAAAGATCTGGTGATAGCAAAACTAAGAGGGCTATTTGATTAACCTTTGCCCAGTACTCCTTATTAATGTTCCCTGTCTGGCCCAGTCTAGACATTTGAGTTTGGGATCACCACTTTCTGTTCCTCGGTCAGAACCAAATAATCTCTTGAAATAAAAATAATTCAAGATTAAAAGGTTCTTTCTTATCAGGATGGCCTATGTCAGAAGGAAATCAAGAAGCTGTCCAAAGATTGATTATATCGTCTAATAGCTACATGTCCAGATTCAAGAGCCAGATACTTGAGTTCAAACCCTGGCTTTGTCATTATGGATTTTGTGATCTTGGGCAAATTATTTAAGAGCTACAGCTTCCCTTTTGGCAAAATGGGAATAATAACAGCATGTCCCTTGTAGGGTCATTTGAGGGTAAAATTGGGTGCTCAGAATGATGCCTGGTAAGTGGTAAATGTTATAGACATTGTAGAACCAAACTAAAATGGAATTGCTCTGTCACGGATGGAATGGAGATGATCGACACAGCTGCATAAAAGAAGCCTATTCCTTACAAAAGCTTACAGCTCTTAGAAACATCAGAGGGTGCCAGCTAATCCTCACACACCAAATCTATTCACGCCATCTCAGGACCTCCTATCCCCCTGACTGAGCTACCCTGCTCCAAATGAGCAAGAAGACCACTAGACAACCAATCAGCTGAAAAATGCAAAAAACTTCTGTATCTAGCCTATGAAAGTCCTTTAGTCTCTGAGCAACTCAGAACCCATTGCTCCTGGAGTTTCCAAGCTTGCAGGTAGGAAAGCTTTGCAATAAACTCATCATTCTGCTTTGTTTCATTCAGTATGCAGTTTCGGCTTTGACAACATGTTTGCTAATAGTATTATAGGAAAGTCACTACCCCTACAACAGTCCCACCTTAGAGGGGAAAGTGGGTGATGGGCATTGAGGAGGGCACTTGTTGGGATGAGCGCTGGGTGTTGTATGAAAGCCAATTTGACAATAAATTATATTTTTGTCTAGTGTCAGTGTAATTGACAATCACACTTTGTAAAATCATCTGACCCCAGAATACATATAAACAACACTTTGATGAAATTATGCCTACATAATTAAAATTAAATAGTAAAACAATTATCAAATAAGTTGAACTAAATGCATATAGTTAATTTGCCTGGATAATTTTAATCTTACAAAGCAGGCAGTAGAGTCTGGGTCCTGAAATGTCTACACATCTACCTCAGTTATCCAAATTACTCACTTTGCCTAAGTATTTCTAATTTAAAAATAAACAACTTGTTTAAAAATAATAACAATAATGTCTTCAACACGAAGTTCCCCTCATGGTATATAAATATTGATGCCCCATCTAACAAGATGTCCCTTGAGTTCACTTTTCTACCTCTGACTTTTTTCCTTTCCAAAAAGAGATACTTAGAACAAAGTTCCTTCTCATTCTCCCTAAAACCTCTACTTGGATGATTAGGGATTTATGGCAGGATGGGAACGTGATATGGGGCAAGGAAAAGAGGGGAATAATGCATGTGCCTAATATAAAGGAATGCACAAAGCACCGATTTTAATTTTACAAAGAGCAGAACATAGGCAACTATTACACAGTCGCATATGCCTTCCATAAATGCAGTCAGGAGAAATACATGAACGTGAGTATCATTAAGTATAGTGAGTCTTAATTATCTTTCCCAGAAGCAGTATATGCTGAAGCATTACCCAGCAGGACAGAGAGATCTTTGCACTGCAGCCCTAACCTGCACATGAAATCTGTGGTCCTAGGAAAACACTTCCTAGGCCATTCTGGTTCCCAAAGGCTCTACTTGCAACTCCAGGGCAATCTGTGATATCTACTAGAGACTCCCAGGGCAAAACAAGACATTCTCTTAGCTGATTTGATCAATCAAGTCAAAATAGCCACACCAAAATGTAAATGTATTTTTTTTAATTATCAAGTAATGTCACCTACAAATATTCCTCACCTTTACCCTAATACTGGGACTCTGGGATGAGGGTTAAGCTTCAGGAATGAGACATCTCATATAATAATGATTCTTTTTTCCAGAAAGTTTAATAGTTCTTAGAAAATTATCAACTTGGATGTTTTAGATGCTTCCATGGAAATAAAGAGGGGGCTACAATGGTCAGTTCCAGGTTTCTTTTCTTTTTTTTTTAAAGTATTTTATTGTCAAATTAGTTTCCATACAACAGCCAGTGCTCTTCCCCACTAGTGCCCTCCTCCATCACCACCACCTCTTTTCCCTCCTCCCCCTTCAACCCTCAGTTCATTCTCAGTATTCAATAGACTCTCAAGTTTTGCATCCCTCTCTCTCCCCAACTCTCTTTCCCTCTTCCCCTCCCCCTGGTCCTCCATTAGGTTTCTCCTGTTCTCCTGTTAGACCTATGAGTGCAAACATATGGTATTTGTCCTTCTCTGCCTGACTTATTTCGCTTAGCATGACACCCTCGAGGTCCATCCACTTTCCTACAAATGGCCATATTTCATTCTTTCTCATTGCCATGTAATACTCCATTGTATATATATACCACATCTTCTTGATCCACTCAT
>NC_043704.1:86835896-86845519 GCF_006229205.1 Suricata suricatta | reverse complement strand
CATTCACGATTACACGAAAAACCATAAAATACCTAGGAGTAAACCTAACCAAGGATGTAAAAGACCTATATGATGAAAACTATAGAAAACTTATGAAAGAGATCGAAGAAGACACCAAGAAATGAAAAAATATTCCCTCTTCATGGATCGGAAGAATAAACATTGTAAAAATGTCATTACTACCCAAAGCAATCTACACATTCAGTGCAATCCCCATCAAAATTGCACCAATATTCTTCTCAAAACTAGAACAAACTATCCTCAAATTCGTATGGAACCACAAAAGACCCTGAATAGCCAAAGTCATATTGAAGAAGAAAACCATAATGGTAGGCATCACAATCCCAGACTTTAGCCTCTACTACAAAGCTGTCATCATCAAGACAGTATGGTACTAGCACAAAAACAGACACATGGACCAATGGAATAGAATAGAGAACCCACACCTGGGCCCACAAGTGTACAGCCAATTAATTTTTGACAAAGCAGGAAAGAGTATCTGATGGAAAAAAGACTGCCTCTTTAGCAGGTGGTGCTGGGAGAACTGGACAGCAACATGTAGAGGAATGAAACTAGACCACTCTCTTACACCATACACAAAAATAAACTCAAAGTGGCTGAAGGACCTGAATGTGAGACAGGAAACCATCAAAACCCTCGAGGAGAAAGTAGGAAGCAACCTCCTTGACCTCAACTGCAGCAATGTCCTACTCGACACATCCCCAAAGGCGAGGGAAATGAAAGCAAAACTGAACTTTTGGGACCTCATCAAGATAAAAAGCTTCTGCACTGCAAAGTTCCAGGTTTCAAATGGGGCCACTAACGAAGATGTTAATAAAACAATGAATATCAGGTTCCTGCCATATAAGTTTTATAGGAAGACCAGAGGTCAAATCAGGAGCCAATTTTTCCTACCCTATCTTTCCAACAAACACTCCCTGCTTCCAAACTGACACTGACCTCATTAAATTCACCTTTCCATAAAACTGAACTAAGCACTGCTGGGTTAGATAATTCAGGACAACTGGAAAAGACACAAGATCTATTTTTCTGCTTTTACAATGTTCACTTACAAAGTAAAACGTACCCCCCCAAAAATATTAAACACACAAAAACAGCAACACATATGCAGTAGCAGAACAACGTCAAGATCCTATGTATTTTAGGATCAATGCAAGCTTTGGACCAAGCAAGACTGAGGGAAATAAAGAGTAGCCCGAAGACTGGGCTCTACTCCTGAGCACCGACATGCTGCCTGTGGGATGCGGCACAGAACCCTGCTCCTCTCTTGGGCCAGGCAGTGAAGTGACTAGATTAGATTTTTTTAAAGTTTGTTTCAGCTCTGACAAGAACTTAATACAAAGAATACCAAAGCCTTTCAAAAGGCTTGTTGCTGTATTCCACAATGGTTGTTTAAATTGCTCGGCAAATCCTGAGATGTTTCAGTTTGGCGGCGACTATTCTAACAGGCTTCCTCCAGGGTATCACCAACTGAACCTTTAAATATATACAGTATATAGAGTAAAGAACCAATTAGTAAAAGGTAGAATTAAGCATGGGAACTTCCTAGGGGTTTAACCTGAGAAAGAAGGAAGATGGTATATTTAAAACTACAAACCTCCTCTAGAAAAATACACAAACACAAATTTTGTGTACAATTTTAGAAGATTCACAAACCCTTAGGTGAAATTTTGAGAAGAACCGAATCTGAATATGGTTAGTAAGAAGGGGGTTACCTAAGGAGGACTTCCTAGCCAGTGAGGGAGAAGGGTATCCATGTGGTATCTTGCTTAAAATCTAAATGCATTGTATTCGACAGCCACTTTGTGATATAGTAAAGCTTATTATATGACTAGTCTCCAGCTAAATTTCTGATCTCTTGAAACTAGAAGGCAAAACCAGAATTTTTAGTCATAATTAAGCTTTTGAAAACATTCACAGAATATCTGCATTCATTCATTCTGAAAAGGAAATGCTACTCATTTTCATTCAAAGACCAGCTTCCTTTTCATTCAAAAAAAAAAAGAAAAGAAAGAGAGAAACCTGAAATAAAGCATGATGAGATGCCCTCTTCTGTTTATACACAGTTAATGCAAGGGGTTTTTGAATCCTAGCAATTCGGACGGTTTCATATTAAACTGTGAACACAGCAGGATTTTAAAATCCTAAAGCACTTCTATTGACCTCCAGTGACCGGAGTATCTCCTTATGCAGCAGACGGTCCTCTTTGCCAATTAAAAAGTCCTCATTCCTCTCTCTGTGTAATAGCACACCCTGTTCCTGGCTGAGAAGAAAATAAAATTAACCTTGGGCGGGCGGCTGTGCGCCTGATTTCCCTAGGCGAGTGAATGAGCTCACCAAATGTATAAATAATGTGCCCAAGTCCCCTTGCTGCTCAGGTTTTGTTTTTTTTTTTAATTCATTGCCCAGAAGCTTTGAGTGCAATTCCAAACTGCTAATATGTCAATACTCTCACCAGGGCTTGATTCCAGTCACTGCAAAACCAACAAGATAGCTGTAAACCCAGAAGGATGACCCAAACTTCCGGTTCTTTGGTGGCAGAATTTTGGTGTGCGGCTTGCAAAGTTTGACAAATTATGCAAAGAAACAAACGTAAAAGGACAGTTCTGAGATCTAAATTGAGGTGCTAGAGCTCAGTCGTTTTAGTGGAACTGCCACTGGGCTGCTGCCAGTTGCATCTGGGCAGGAAGGAAATGCAAATTAAAAGGAAAAATTAGGCCGTTTTAGAGCAAAGCGATTTTTCAGCAAAAGCTCAGTGTTAATGCTAATGAATAAAGAAGGTATTATTTAGTTTTAAATTGGGTTGATTGATTCTTTTCCTCGGTTATTCTCAACTGCTTCTTTGCCTCTTCCCTGGAGTCACTGAGGTGTTTTGATAAGGGCTCATTATGTCTGCAGTCCCGTCCTTGTTCCTTCTCACAAACTCTTTTCATCTCATCCAACTACAGAAAAGGATTTGTCCTTCCATAAGACCTGTACACTCTACTGAAATCAAAGCTAATTGCTTTCTTTGTGTCTTTCATCATCTTCAAAACTAAACAAACAACTCTGATCTAAAAGGTTGAACTTCCGAATCAGAACTGAATTTTAGACATCTCCCTACCGCTTCCCAGTCCCGAGAACTTAACATCCGTCCTCTGTGAGATTCAGAAATCCCTGTCTCGGTTCCATAATCAAGGAGCTGTTAGGATAAAATGAGATGCATATGGAAACGTACTTTGATACTATTCTTTGTACTTATTATTTATCAACTCATTTAATCCTTACAACTTTATGAAGTAAAGATTATTTTATCCCTATTTTACAGATAAGAAGACTGAGGCAGAAAAACTAAGACACTTGCCCAAGGTCTCCCAGCTACTAAGTGGAATCTCTGAGATTCAGACCCAGTTAGTCTGGATCCAGAGCTCACACAACCACATTTACATGCATGGCCTTCCAGTGTGAATGTCACATGTTGTCACCTGTTCATTTATTCATAAGCTCTGTATTGACCATCTACCATATGCCTCACACTCACTGATTACAACTAGAAAATTATCAAATCAATGAGATTTTTATTGCTTCTCATTTTCACCCTCCTCATTCTTCACCCTACAGGAAATAAAGAGAACAGGGTAAAGGAGAAAGAGGTCTCAAAACCCATCATTGAGACCCTTTTGAAAATAATCACAGAGAATCTTAAGATGCTGTTGTTGTACCCAGATTTTAATATCGCCCCCAAAAACCAGAGACCACCAGGGAGGCCGAATCATACATGCAAAAGCAAAGGGCTTTATTACGAATTTAGGCCCAGCCAGCCTAAACTCGG
Organism: Suricata suricatta; assembly: GCF_006229205.1. Classification (NCBI taxonomy): domain Eukaryota; kingdom Metazoa; phylum Chordata; class Mammalia; order Carnivora; family Herpestidae; genus Suricata; species Suricata suricatta. The sequence continues at coordinate 86,841,687 of NC_043704.1, read as the reverse complement.
GCTCACAGACTTCAACAATACACTGGATCCACGTGGAGCAAGCCCCGAACATGGTGGGGCAGGGCCTTTTATGAGTTTGGGAAGGGGGAGTTACAGGAAATGGTGACACAGGTACAGGGGTCCAATCACTTTAGCATCACATCATTGACAGTAACTTTAACCAATTACAGAGTGGATCCAGAACCCTCAGGTAGGGCGTGACTAGTCTTAACCTCCATCTTTAGACCCGCCCCCAGAAATGTTAAAGGTGTTAGCTGGTCTTTCCTGATTGGGTGTTACAAGGGTTGTCTGAGAAGCTGACACTTAGGCCTCCAAGGTCAGAGTCAGTTTGATTCAGACCTGTCCTTACACTGCCATTCAGTTGAAAAGCCCACCTCTGTGGCATCGACTCACCTACCGTTGATAAGAAGTTGGGGGTTAGGAAGGCAGTGAGAGACAACACACAGTGTTCTCTCCACAGGAGGGGGAAGGCTGCAAAAGCACAAAATGAAGTCTGGACCAGGGTTTCCAGCTCACTGAACATCAGAAGCACAGAGCAGCAAACCCCAAAGCCCCCCCAACCTGCCTCAGCCTTTTTCATTGGGTCACCGCAAGGTCCAGGGAGACACCCACACTTGCTGGACTGCAAAGAGCTCTATGATGACAGAGGTAAAGACACAGGGACTTGTAGCAAGTGATCCCTCACTTGCCTCAACAAGGACTCCTTTAGGCAGGAGACATGATATTTAATTTTTAAAATGGGGGGATGGGGGTGAAAATCTCAGAATTTACTTACAATTATTTAGAAAAAATAACCATTAGAAAAAGGGTAATTAAAAGTTTTCACACTAATGAGGCTTTCTCTCCCAAAGCAGTCTTCTCTAACAGCTTCAAATAATTTTAACCTCATTAGTTAATCACCTTCTCCCACAGTAAGTGATCATTATTAGTTGTGTGTTTTTAAGAACGGGAAAATGTAAACAAAAGAAGAATAAATGGAACTGTAATATAACAATCAATATATATTTTGTCTTTGTGCCCAGTCCTTGTAATTTCCTGAGTGACAGTGAGTGAGAAGAGTGCGTTTTATTATTCAGAATAAGCCCCTTCCTACCCTACCTGAGTTTGTGGTAAGTGCTGAGTGGGTGCTGGGTAGCTTTGGATGGGAGTTGGTTGCCAAAGGAACCAATCATGTGACTAGATGGTTGGAAGTTTCAGTCCCACCCTGACCTCCAAGGAGGGAGAAGGGTTGGAAATTGAGTTAATCATCAGTGGCCAATGATTTGATCATTCGTGCCTATATAAGAAACTTTCATAAAAAAAAAAAAAACCCTAGATAGTAGCGTTCCAAGAGCTTCCAGGATGGTGAATGCATGCACTCATGTGCCAGGAAAGTGACACAACCCAAACTCCACTGGGACAGAAGCTCCTGCACTCAGAACTTTTCTGGATCTTGCCATGTGTACCTCTTCATCAGCCTGTACATTTGTATCCTTCATAGTATCTTTTACAATAAACTGGCAATAGTAAGTAAAGTGTCTGTTTTCCTTTATAATAAACTGGTAATCATAAGTAAAGTGTTTATTTTCCTGAGGCCTGTGAGCCATTATAACAAATTACCAAATCAGGGGCGGGGGTTATGGGAACTCCTGATTTGTAGTCAAGTCAGATAAAAGTGTGAGTTCCCTGGGGACTCTCCACTTGCAATTGGCATGTTAAGTTGGAGGCAGTCTCCTGCGGCTGTGGGGTCTCTTAACTCTGCGTAGTTAGTATCAGAATTGAACTAAGGTGTAGGACATCCAGTTGGTGTTGACAGAGAATTGGAGAATTGCTTGGTGTGGAAAACCCACACATTTGGTGTCATAATTGTTGGTAGTAATAACAGATAGAAAAGAAGAGACATTCTACACAAAGCTGCAGCATGTCCCCTGCCAGGAAAAAGATTTCTCTATCAGGGAACATGCACATTCTTTTTACTTGGAAGTATCAATTCCTTTTTGAAAAGGCTGACCAAATACGGATTGCGTCTTCTATAATTTGCCCTTCTGATAAATATTAGTCATACTAACTTAAAAGTATAACATTGCTCTCTCATCATACCCTTCTCTCCACCTTCTAGAGACACCCAGAAAGAGGAGGATCATGGGGCCTATTGATATCAATCAGTTCTCATCACATAGCACATCATACACTCACACAGTATATGAGAGCATATACACCCTCTGACCCTGAACTTGCTGGTAAGCTTTATAACATAGATGGAATGGATAATAGATTCACTAAATTCACAGTAGCTACCCAAGTGGTCCAAGGGTAATCCCAGACCACTGAGCTCAGACATGTACTCTAAAGAACAAATCCAAAATCATCTCAGAAAAGTGAAACAGTAGACAGAAATGACTACAGATATTTTTTTGAAAGTTAAGTAGAGGTGTGAAAAGTATATAATTACAAAATGGATAAGAAAGATGAGACTTCATTGTCACTGATACTTTCCAACCAAGCAGGGCTGCCATTTAAGAAGCAGAAAGACCATGGAAGGCAACAATAGCACTGTGGTGCCTGGAAACTTTAAGTAGACCAATGGGGTCTAGAAGGAAGCACAACATATTGAGGGATGTAAATCTCATACAAAACAGTACCTCAAAATGGGTGGCTGGGTGGCTCCCCCGGTTAAGTGTTCGACTCTTGATTTCCGCCATGATCTCAAAGTTTATGAGATCAAGACCAGAGCAGGCCTGGAGCCTATTTGGGATTTTCTCTCTCTCCCTCTCTCTCTGCTTGCCGGTGCTCACCCATGCTAGCACATGCTCACTCACTCATTCTCTCTCAAAATAAATAAATAAAAATATTTTAAATTGTTTAAAAAGTACCTTAAAACAGAAAGTAGTTAACACATTGGTTTTCCAAGACTTAACACAGGAATATGTAAATACTATAGATTTAAGGGGACATAAATGCTGCAGGCAGAAGAACCAACTAAGTGACATGGGATCATAGATTCTTGGAAAATATTTTAGAGACATAGACCCTGATTCTACTCAACATGGTTCCGCACCCTTAGACTGAAAATGTCCAGTGTTCGGAAGTTTAGTATCAAGGCAGTCTTACATTTTTAAACGCTAACTTAAAATAAAAAATGTTGGCTCTCAGCACGGATCCGCTGTGTTGGTAAAGTCTGTGAGCCGGAGCTTAAGCTCGGCCAGCCTAAGCCCATAATAAAACCCCCTTTGCTTTTGCATGCATGAAAAAAAAATAAATTAAAATAAAATAAGGGGGGAAAAGAGGTGGTGGTGATGGTGGAGGTCACTTAAGGGGAAGAGCACTGGGTGTTGTATGGAAACCAATTTGACAATAAAATATTATGGAAAAAAATAAAATAAAATAAAATAAAATATGTTTTTCTCTTTACATTGGGCTGAAATCTGCCACTATGTAACTCACATCTACTAATCCTAGGACTTCTGCAATAATGAGACTAAGTCTCCATGACAGGCCTTGGAAAACAAAGGTAGTTATCAGTCCCTCTCTAAGCCTGCTTTTCTCCAAACTAGTTACAGTTCCCGTTGAGACCCAGACAGCATGGTTTCTAGATCTCTCAAAAACCCTAGAAGCTGGCTTTGGCATCAAATTTCAGTGAGCCTATGAATACCTGGAATGCTTGTTAAAGATGGAGACTGCCAGCCTCCCAAGCCCCTGCCACGTTCTGATGCAGTCTGGATATCTGGGCCCTGAATCAGAACATTGAGATGTCCCTTCCTGATACAAGCAGCCAAAGACCACACTTGAGAAAGCGCACTGGTACATTCTTGCCACAGCAAAGTATGATACCACAAACTGGACGTGGGACTCCAAACTCCCTCCAACTAATGGAGGGTCCAGTGAGAGCGTCTCTGATCTCCACCGGCATGTGTACTTCCAAAGCCTCACTTCTTTTGAATAGAATATTTTGTCAATTCTGTCCTTTGGAAATTTAGCTGCAAGCCACTAATATCTAAGTGAGTATGCTTTATGCTTTATGTATGACCCAAATCAGAACGATGAAAGTTGCATTTGGATGTATATTACTATGGGAGCAGACATATTCAACAGCAACATTTCAGGCCCTGACTCTGGTCCTGTCTGACAGGGAAAACTCCTGACAGCCTAGGAATATTCTTACAGACTGCTGTCTTCCTAGTTGAAATTCTTTTTTCTTTTTTACTATTATCTTTAGAAAGTTATTCACTATTTTAGAAGTTAATTATTTTGTATGCCTATTCTTACTTTGGATCAGAGACCACCCTGTCGATATTCTTCAAAACTCCCCTACTCAAGTGTCACACGTTCTGTGGAAAATTATAATATCCTCTTCTGGGAAAAACAAAGAACAGAACAGACTCTATTTTCAGCTGGCATCGAATGGCAAGAGATTCAGTGTCCTTCTACCCAGCAGAATAATGAAGTGGGAAGTAGAAACCCCAGGTTCAAGTATGAGTCAGGAACAAGGTATGAAGTACTGTTCTGGCCAGATATCTGATATGCCCAACAGGAGTGTGGCCGCTTCCATGAGAAAGGGCAAATGTCCATATCAGATTGAGGTGTGTCAACTAGAATAGAGACTTCTCTTGTCTCTGATCTAAGCTGAGAAACTTTGGAAGAAACTAGTTCAAGAACTAGGCTGATTCAGACACTCCAAAAGAATGATGTTTATAGAAATAAAACAAAAGATGCTGAATCATTCAGAGAGGTACCATGTACCCATCAAGCAGTTTCCTCTACTGGTGACAATTTATGCAACTATAATATAATATCAAAATTAAGGAGTTAACGTTGGTACAATCCACAGATCTTACTCAAATTTCACCTGTTTTTTTCTTCTTTTTAATAATACCTTGATTTTTTTTAAGTTTTTATTCAAATTCCAATTAGTTAACTGACAGTATAGTATTAGTTTTAGGTGTGCAGTATAATAATTCAACACTTCCATACAACACCCAGTACTCATCACAAGTGTATGATTTCACCTGTTTTATATCCACTCATTTGCTTCTCTGTGTGTGTGTATGTGTGTGTGTAGTTCTATGTAATTTTATCATGCATATAGATTCATGTCATATTATATGATATATTATCATGATATATTATACTACTACAAGATCAAATCATGATATTATCATGCTTTAAATTTCCTGCATATGGTGATTTATTCTTCATACTTCCATGTTTTTGGTAAAATTATTGAATTAGCATTGTAGTGAAGTTCAGCCTCAGTATTAATCAAAGAAGTCCTACTTAAAATTTTAAAATTCTCTTTTTCCCCTTTAATTTTATGACAAGTTTTTTAAATTCTTGATCCAGTATGTTGTCTAGATCTGCCTTGAGCAGTTCTGTGGCTATGACTTCCTCCTGGAGGTTCTTCAGGGGAGAGTTCCTTCATTTTGTCAGTTTTGCTAGTTTTCTGTCTCTTGTCACCTTTAGAAAGCTTATTGTGCACTGTGCACATGTTAATATTTCTCTGTTAAAGGAGGCTTATTGACTGTCCAGGGCCTGTCGTTTCAGGAAATATTCTTTTAGTGGTGTCTCTCAGTTTCTCTTGTTGTGCCTTTGAATATTTTATTTCCCTACTCAGCAATATTTGGGACTCACTGTCATGCACACTTTGGTTTGTTTCTTGGTGTGGCCCTAAGAAGGAAAACAGACAGACACACACAGAGGGAATAGTAACACACAAACGCACAGACAAATCAAACAAACAAACACATTAAAAGGGGGAAAGAAAAGAAAGAAAATGGAGAGGAAAGAGATGAAAAGAAGAGAAGAAGAAAAAAAA
>NC_043704.1:86774328-86835796 GCF_006229205.1 Suricata suricatta | reverse complement strand
AGGGGGGTCAGAGACAACAAAGGACAGTGGACAGTCTAATAGTGTATGACCAGTTGAGGGGAGAGGTAAGGATGAGATACAGGAGAATATATCTGGATTGCAAGAAGGTAAAAAAAGGGAGAAAGGAAAAAGGGAAATAAGGAGTAAAAATTTTTTAAAATTTAAGTAAAAAAAGGTAATAATAATAAAAAATAAGTACAAAAAAGAAGAAAAAAGAAAAAAAAGGAAGACAAAAAAGAAAAAGAAAAAAATTATAAGGAAATAAAAAACAGCTGCTCCCCCTGTGGATAGGCGTGGTTTGGTGTGGTAGGTCTCGGAGGCTGCTCTCAGAGGCTCCGCCTTGTGTCTGCAGAGAGTACAATGGCAGCACGCCAGGCTCCGCTGGAACCACGCATTGTAGGCCGCTCTAATGTGTCCTATCTCCTTGTGCCAAGGTTGAGCCGAGTTGTATTTTCCAGGCCCGCCTCAGTTCAAAGTTCCAGTCCATGCACTTTTATGCTACCACAGATGAGATGTATTTGCTCTGGTGGCTGGCTTCTTAGGGGGAGGAATCAGTTTGTCTTGGCTCAAGCAGGGATTTTGGCTGCTCCTGCCTGAGGCGACATGCACAACAGGAGATGAAGTACACGTCTTCACAGACACAACTGCGGATTCCCAACCCCCAGCCCAGATCGCGATCCTGTTGGGGGAGAAATGAGTTTCTCTTGGCTTCGCGCAGCTGTTGCTTGAGGTACCATGCACTGCTGGAAATGAGCTGGAAGCTCCTGCAGACTGAGTGTGTGCCCAGGCCTCCACGACTGCCAACTCCCTGCCGGGATCGCGTAGGTGTGGGGGCTATTTTTTCCCTGTTGGCACCAGGATTTGGGATTCACGCAGCCAATGCTGGGAATTGAGGTGCGTGCTCCCACTCCCAAAACCGAGGTCGAAGTGAGCACCCCTGGCGCTACCACTGCCGAGGCCGCTGACTCCCCACCGAGATGGCGCAGGGCTGGAAGCTGTTCTTTCCCTTGCACCACCTGGGTTTGTGATTCGGGCTACCCAGCAGTTATCTATGGAGTGAGTTTCTCTCTCCAAGCGTGGTTAAGCATTCTTTACCTCTTCCCCAGAGACAGTACTATGAGCGTGTTCAGTCTCTCTGTCTCTTCCCTTTGTCTCTTGGGCTCCACGTGCTTGCCCCATGTTGGGCTGGGGCTCCCACCTCCCCTGCCCGTCTCAGGCTGGCCCATTTCTCAATCTCCCCAGTTTGCACTCACTCACTCAGGTGTCTTTGAGGTTGTCTTCTTTCTGGAGTCCGTATTTTCTCCTTCCGCTCTTGCAGATGAGAGTAATGTCCTTCTCAGTTCGATAGATGGGGCAGACGGAGTTTACAGAGCTCCCTTCCTCTCCGCCATCTTGGCTCCTCCCTCTTTTTCCCCTTTAAATCAGCAAATTTTTTAACTGATAATGTTCAACTTCAGAGTACAGTAAGTCAGGCACTCTCTCTTAGGAGAATGCTGCTCTTAGAAGCCAAAATCAGTACAACTGTCCTGGAAACAATAGTGTATGAAGGACCTTTTAATGTTTCATACCCTCTCTTCTAGCAACTCCCCTTCCAGAAATATATACCATGAAAAATAATCAGAAAAATTGGGCAATTATTATGAAAAGCATATGTTTACTTAGTACTATCTAAACTAGTGGTAAACTGAAAATAGCCTAAATATTTTTAAAAATAAGAGATTAGTTTAATAAACTGAGACCCACCAAAACAATGTTATACTCTATAACAATTAAAAGTGGCATTTTTACTTCAGATAGCTGTGAAATTAAGTGATTAACTAGTTGTTACTTAACCTTCTAATTTCTGTATAAGTCTAATTACTTGAAATAGAAGTTGGTGTTTTGATTTTTTACTTTGCTTTTCTGTTTGGAGTGTCATTGTAACTACTGTATTGTAAATGATGGAAAATAATTGCATATGTTACAAAAAACAAATTGTGTTATATTCAAAATTTTTTAAAAAGTTGCATTTTTCAGGGACTTATAGCCTAAGGAGAATCCCCATAATAAAATATTAAAGTTAAATGATAGAAATAGCAGTTATCTTTCATAGATAATTTGTGTGCGTGTGTGTGTGCGTGCGTGTGTGTGTGTGTGTGTGTGTGTAGATATGTATTTAAAAAGCTCTGAAATGGGCCGCCTGGATGGCTCAGTTGGTTAAGTGTCCAACTTCAGCTTAGGTCATGATCTCACGGTTCTTGGGTTTAAGCCCCGCATTGGGCTCTATGCTGACAGCTAGCTCAGAGCCTGGACCCTGTCTTTGGATTCTGCATCTCCCTCTCTCTGACCCTCCCCTGCTCATGCTGTCTCTCTCTCTCTCTTTCTCAAACATAAATAATTAAAAAACATTAAAAATTTAAAAATAAATAAAAATAAAAAGCTCTGAAACTCTGCTTCTGGGAAGACGGAGTATATGTACTTTTCTCATTCCTCCTGCTCAGTACAACAAAAAACTCTGAATAATGTCTTATGTTTATAAGAATAATAAGAAAGGTGGAAGAAAGAAAGCAGAATGTCTAGGGACCTGAAGACTCAAGGAGTAATGTGGTTATGAGTACCCTGGATTTTCTGTTTGCCTCATTTATCACAGACTTGGGAACTAAGGAAGCCAGTTACCCAGTAAACAACAGCAAATGCAGATTTTTCCTCTCTTGCCAAAAAGATCAGGAAAGGAGGAGCCAAGCAATATAGAAAACTTTTAGATAGTAACTACTCTATTCCATTCACATGCCACCGAAAAATCCTGTGGTCCCCACCCAACCAATGCCAGCAATGGCTGAGCAGGAAACCTAGAACTTCCATCCTCACAAGATACCCCAATACCACTGCCAGGGTTGTGTCCAAGAAGGTCAAGTAAAGAGCCTTGAATTTCATCCCCATTAGCCAGTAATGAGCCTCCCCTCCAACAGTGTCAGGAGAGATCCCATGGAGCCCTGACTTCCCCCACCCCCCCACTGTTGTGGTGTCAGAGGAGGCCTACAGATGAGACAGGATCTTCACCAGTGCCCTGAAGAATGAAAGTGACAGAGGAAAGAATCAATGAAATAAAAAATAAAACAATGGAAATAACCAAATCTGAACAACCAGAAATAAATATATTTTTTAAGAAATGAACATAGACTCTAGGACATGTGGGACTATAAAAACAGCTCAAACATTTGTATCATCAGAATTGTAAAGAGAGGAGAAGAAAGATGGGGCTGAAAAAGGACTTAAGGTGATAATAGCTGAAAACTTCCCAAAGTTAGCAAAAGACATAAACCTAGGGATCCAAGAAGCTGATAAAATCCTAATAAGGAAAATCCAAAGAAATCCACACCAGGACACATTGTAGTCAAATTTCTGGGGAAAAAAACTTTTGAAATAAGTAAGAGATAAAATGCACATTATCTATAGAAGCTAACAATTTGAATGACAGTGTGTTTCTCATCAGAAACCTTAGAGACCAGAGGAAATGACATAACATTTTACAAATGCTGAAAGAAAGACCTGTCAACCCAAAATCCTATACTAAGCAAAAATAACCTGTAGGAAGGAAGAGAATATCAGGTCATTCCCAGGTGAAAAAAAAACTAAGAGGATGTGTCACCAATAGACCTACCCTACATGAATAGATAAGGGACATTCTTGAAACAAGGAGGAAATGATAAAATTCAGAATGTTGAAATATCAGGGAAAAAGAACCACAAGAACCAAAAATATGGGTAAATACAATAGACTCCTTCTGCTTTTCCATTTTCTAAATTAGGTTTGAGGGTTGATGCAAAAATTGTAACACTATATGATGTGGTTCTAAATGTATAGGAGGAAATAATTATGATAATTATAAATGGAGGAGGGTAAAGAACATAACAATGGGTAAGGATTCTATGCTTCACTTGAACTAGTAAAAAGACAACCCTGATAAACTGTGGTAACTTAAGTATGTATAATGTAATAACTAAAGCAACCACCAAAAATGTTATATAAAGAGATAACACCAAAATACCATGCATAAATCAAAATGAAATCTAAACAACATTCAAATAATCTCCAGGAAGGTAAGAAAAGGAAAATGGGGGGGGGGGGAGGAGGCGGTGTAGGGGAGTAGAAAAAATAAACAGAAAATAAAATGGAAGATTTAAGCCCTATCATATAAAGAATTACATTTAATGAGGCTGGTCTAAATACAACAATTAAAAGACAAAGATTGACAGAGTGGGTAAAAAAATCATGACCTAACTATATGTTGTCAACAAAAAACTCACTTTAAATATAGCAATATAAGCATGTTGAAAGTAAAAGGATGGAAAAAAGTATACCGTGAAAACATTCATCAAAAAACCCAACAGTGGTTATATGCATATCAGATAAAGAAAACTTTAGAGCAAAGAAAATTACTAAAGACAAAGAGAGGCATTATATAATGATAAAGAGAGACATTATATATAAAAACAATCCATCAAGAAATATAGCTGTCCTAATATAGATACACAAAACAATAGAGCTGCAAAATAAATGATGCAAAAACTCATCAGACTGAAAGGAGAAATAGACAAATACACAATTACAGATGGTGACCCCAATGCTCTTCTCTCAACCAGTCACTAGGACAAGCAGAGAGAAAATCAGCAAGGATTTGGAACTCAAAAGCACATCGATCAACATGATCTAAATCAACATTTATAAAATATTCCACGCAACAGCAGTATACACATTCTTTTCATGTTCCACAGAACATATGCCAAGATCGACCATATTCGGGGCCATAAAATGAAACTCAATACGTTTTTAAAAATTGAAGCCATACAGAGTATGATCAAACTAGAAATCAACAACAGAAAAATCTCCAAACCCTCGGATATTTACACACTCTTCACTAGAATAATCTAGGAGTCAAAAAGGAACTTTCAAGTGAAATAAAAATAGATATATTAAACTGAACAAAAGTGAAAACACAACATATCACAACGCTTTACTGAGAGTGAGGTTTACTGTATGCAGACATTGGAAACAAGGGAAATTTTCAGATTGATAATCTAGGCTCTCACTTTAACAATCTAGAAAACAAAAAAAAGCAAAATCAACCCAAAGGAAGGAGCACCTGGATGGCTCAGTCAGTTAGGTGTCTGACTCTCGGTTTTGGCTCAGGTCATGATCTCAAGATTTGTGAGTTAGTGCTGACAGTGCAGAGCCTGTTTGGGATTCTTTCTCTCCCTCCCTCGGTTTCCCCCCTCCCCTGCTGGCTTGCGCTCGCTCGTGCTCTCTCTCTCTCTCTCTCTCTCTCTCACCCTCTCCTTCACCCTCCCTCCCTCAAAATAAATAAACTTAAAAAAAAAAGCCTAAGGAAGGAAATAATCCTCTCATCATGAGAAGAATCAGGAAAACTGAAAACAAAAAAACAATAAAGAAAAATCAGTAAAAGAACTAGTTCTCTGAAAAGGTCAATAAAATTGACATACCTTTATTGGCAGAGATGTGGAGGAAAAGGAATCCTCCTTGGTGGGAGTGCAAACTGGGGCAGCCACTGTGGAAAACAGTATGGGGGTTCTTGAGAAGGTTAAAAATAGAACTACCTTTCCATCCACCAATTGCACCACTTGGTATTTACCCAAAGAATACAAAAACTCTAACTTGAAAAGATGCACCCCTATGTTTACAGCAGCATTATTTACAATAGCCAAATTATGGAACAGTGCAGTGTCCATTGAGAGATGAATGGATAAGATGTGGTATATATTTGCAATGGAATATTACTCAGCCATGAAATCTTGCTATTTGCAACAACATGGATGGAGCTAGAGAGCATACGAAGTATAATGCTAAGTGAAATAAGTCAGAGGAAGAAAAATACTGTAAGATTTCACTCCTATGTGGAATTTAAGAAACAAAACAGATGAGCAAAGGGAAAGACAGGGAGAGAGAAACCAAGAAACAGACTCAACTATAGAGAACAAACTGACGATTACCAAGGAGCAGGGGAGAGGGGGTTGGGTGCATTAGGTGAAGGAGATTAAGGAGTGTACCTTGATGAGCACCAGGTGATGTATGGAATCACTAAATCATACACCTGAAACTAATAGAACACTACATGTTAATTACACTGGAACTAAAATTAAAAACTTAATTTTTAAAAAGGCAACATAAAAGACTCTTAAATACAGAGAACAAACAGGGTTGATGGGGGTGGGGAAATTGGATGATGGGCATGAAGGAAGGCATTTGTTGGGATGAGCACTGGGTGTCATATGTAAGTGATGAATCACTGTTTCTGCTCCTGCAGCCAAGATTACACTGTGTGTGGGACGCCTGGGTGGCTCAGTCAGTTAAACATCCAACTTCAGCCCAGGTCATGATCTCAGGGTTCGTAGGTTCAAGCCCTGCATCTGGCTCGGTGCTGACAGCTCAGAGCCTGGAGCCTGCTTTTGATCCCATCTCTCTCTCTCTCTCTCTCTCTCTCTCTCTCTGCCCATCCCCCACTTGCAGTCCACCTTTTTTCTCTCTCAAAAATAAATAAACATTAAAAAATATTTTTAAAAAGAGATTACAATGTATGTTAACTAACTTGAGAATAAATTTTTTAAAAAGGAGGTAAAAAAAAATTAGAAAGGCAAACATTCTAAGAACAACCAGAGGGCTCTTTGGCCTTGGAGGCTTCTTGGGATGGAGGCTATAGTTATCAAGCTTTGGGGTGCAGTAGAACCCAGAGTGCTGGTTTTTAGCCCCACCTTCAGTCATATGGATTAAGTAAACCAGGGCTTGAGTCCAGGATTCTGATTTTGAACAAGTACTTAAGGTGAACCTGATGGAGGGAGCCCACAGCAGGTTTAGAGGGAATGTTTACATTTCGTTTTAAAAGGTAAGAAAAATGAAAAGAAGGCATTGCGTTAATGCTTCAATTAACCCATAAGCAGGATTATTAAAATGAGTAGACTGACACTATTCATATTTTGGATGAGTGGTACAGGTTTGTGCTTTTTGAAGATACGGTTGTGTTTGTCTAAGTTGTCAGTGTTTGTTACGTGTGTAGAGTCATGCATAGTATTCCCTTCTTTTCCTTTTGTTGGCTGCAGAGTCTGTAGTGATGTACCCATCTTATTCTTGACATTGGTAATTTGTGTCTTCTCTTTTTATTTTTGTCAATCTTGCTGGAAGTTTGTCCAGTTTTTTAAGTTTTTTAAATTTGTTTAATGTTCTCTTAGTTTTGAGAGAGGGAGACACAGAGCACAAGCAGGAGAGGTGGGGCAGAGAGAGGGGGAGACACAGAATTCCAAGAAGGCTCCAGGCTCTGAGCTGTCAACACAGAGCCCAACATGGGGCTTGAACTCCTGAGCCGTGAGATCATGACCTGAGCCAAAGTGGGATGCTTAACCAACTGAGCCAGGCAAGCGCCCCAAGTTTTTAAAGTTTTTATTTTAATTCCAGTTAGTTAACATACAATGTAATATTAGTTTCAGACATACAATATAGTGATTCAACAATTCCATATATCACCTTATGCTCATCATGATAAGTACACTCCTAAACTCATCACCTATTTAACCCATCCCCCAACTACCTCCCTTCTGGTAACCATCAGTTTGTTCTATAGTTAAAAATCTGTTTCTTGGTCTCTCTCTCTCTCTCTCTCCCCTGTTGCTCAAATGTTTCATTTCTTAAATTCCACATAGGAGTGAAATCTTACAGTATTTTTCTTCCTCTGACTGACTTATTTTGCTTAGCATTATACTCTCTAGCTCTATCCATGTTGTTGCAAATAGCAAGATTTCATGGCTGAGTAATATTCCATTGTAAATATACACCACATCTTATCCATTCATCTCTTGATGGGCACTGCACTGTTATATAATTTGGCTATTGTAAATAATGCTGCTGTAAACATAGGGGTGCCTATATCTTTTCAAACTTGTGTCTTTGTATTCTTTGGGTAAATACCAAGTAGTGCGATTAGTGGATGGAAAGGTAGTTCTATTTTTAACTTTCCAAAGAACCCCCATACTGTTTTCCACAGTGGCTGCCCCTGTTTGCACTCCCACCAACAGTGCAGGAGGATTCCTTTTTCTCCACATCCTTTCCAACACTTGCTTCTTTGTTTTTGCTTTTAGCCATTCTGACAAGTATTAGGTGATATCTTATTGTATATTTTTCCATGTTTATTTATTTATTTTGAGGGAGAGCATGTACCTGTGAGTGTGAATGGGGGAGGGGCAGAGAGAGAGAAAAAGAGAGAGAATCAAGCAGTCTTCACACTGTCAGCACAGAGATCATGACCTGAGTGGAAATCAAGAATCAAATGCTTAATATACTGAACCACCCAGACACCCCTCATTGTTGTTTTGATTTGCATTTCCCTGATGGTGTTGAACATCTTTTCATGTGTCTGTTGATGAACATAGTTGCAAAAATCCTCAACACTGTACTGGCAAATCGAATCCAGCAATACATTAAAAAAAATCATTCACCACAATTAACTGGGATTTATTCCTGAGATGCAAGGGTGGTTCAATCGTCACAAATCAATCAACATGATGCAACACATCAATAAGAAAAAGAATAAAAACCATCTGATCATTTCAAGAGATGCAGGAAAAACAATTGACAAAGTACAACATCCATTCATGATAAAAACTCTCAACAAAGTAGGTTTAGAGGGAACATACCTCAAAATAATAAAAGTCTTACATGAAAAAACCCCCTGTGAACATCATACTCAATGGAAAAAACTATGAGCTTTTCCCCTAAGATCAGAAACAAGACAAAGATGTCCACTCTCATGACTTTTATTCAACATAGTACTCAAAATCCTCGCCACAGCAATCAGACAACAAAAAGAAACCAAAGGCATCAGAATTGGTAAAGAAGAAGTAAAACTTTCCTATTTGCAGATAACATGATACTTTATACCAAAAAATCCTGAAAACTCTCCCAAGAAACTACTAGAACTGATAAATTCAGTCATAGGATACAAAATCAACATGTAGAATTCAGTTGCATTTCTACACACTAATAACAAAGCAGCAGAAGGAGAAATTAAGAAAATAATCCCATGTTATAATTGCACCAAAAATAATAAAATACCTAGGAATAAACTTAACCAAAGAGGTTAAAGAAACCAAAGATGACACAGAATGTTGCTTTTTAGTCTTCATTTTTGTCCTATCTTTTGTTACCATCACATGAGTGAAAGGTACACAGCTAAAGGGCTTTTAGCTTTCTCAATAAGGCCAGGACAACATAACACTATGACAGACAAGTTTTTTGTAAATATGGAAAAGCCAGCCAGAGTGGGGAAATGGGAAATGCAATTTCCTTTCCCCACATTTTCTTTTCCATAACTTTACCCACATCCACATCCACATCCACATCCACATATTGGTTTGTTTACTTTGGCTTCGGCTCCAGATAAAATTGATTAAATGTAGTAAGTTTAAGTATTATATCTCTGACTCATGCACACCGTTCTACGATGGCTCTACACAGCTGTAGTCCCGCCTGTACTGTGGTAAATCAGTGTGTGTCCCCAAAGGATGGCTATGAGATGATGGAAAGATTCCCACAGACACCAAGGAGATTGTCTTTCATGGCAGAGGATATGAAAACTTCGAAGCTGGTTATATAAATAACACAAGTAGAAGCAAAACTTCCCAGGCCTCCACCACATTTCACAAGGAGATGCACTGCTGTGGATTACCACACTCCTGGGGATAGAATTTGCTAAGTATGAGATGCCTTTTCCATTCTCATGTATCTGATCTGGGAACCACGCAGTCTGTGCCTGACTGCACAACACCTCCAAATCCTTCCTGGGTGTTTACAGCCATGTTGGGAAAAGCCAAGGTCCTTTCTCCAGAAGCATGCTTCTCCCAGACTGAGGTTGCTGGAGGACAACCTGAGGTGCATTCCTGTAACTATCATTTCCAAAACATACCAGAGCCTCGAGGACTGGGGTTTCCGGAAGTGTCACAGGGAAACCAACAAAAGAGGAATGATGCCATTTGGCAAAAGTAGCTTGGTTGCCAAATACTTTGCAATGTGCCAAGAGGCAGAAGGCAGGCACTGTATTACTGATGGGTCAGGAGCTTTTGCAAAATAAGACCAAGACTAATTTACTCTTCCTACTTCTTTTTTTTTTTTTTTCCTGAGCAAATTTAAACAGGATCCCTGCCTTTTACAGTCATATTAGCTGGCCTTGTCTCCTGTTTCACTGAGAAATTTTAGGCCAACAGACATAAACTGTCTCGGCTTTCTTTTCCCTATGTGTTTATTTTCTACATTAGCTTCCCTTAAGAAGTAATAAGATATAGTGGTCAAGTATCAATCTGAAACCAAACTACCTGACTCTCCACCAGTTGTGTGATTTGGGGCAGTTACTCAGCCTCTCTGTGCCTCCATTTTCTAATCTGAAAAATGGGAACAATAATCATACATAACTCAGAAAATCCTTGTGAGGAAGAAAAGCTACCATTTACCAAATATTTTGAAAGCATTCAGAACAGAGATTAGCACAGCGTAGGTACATATCAGTGTTTACTATCATTATTCCAATGTCAGAGAAGGAAGAATCCTTCATCTTTGAAGGTAAGCTGCTGCCCCCGTACCCCTGATGCCGTTCTCATCCTCTCCAACATGAGCCGCCCCCATGAGTGTCTTCTTCCCCTGTGTGCAAATCTCACGCTCCCTCTTTTTAGCCTTTAAAGATGTTTGTGTGCAGAGGAGTTAGGGAAGGGTCCACAGAGAAGCTACACTGAGCTGGCCTTGAAGACCAGGTAAGAATGTGCTTCATGAACAGGAGAGTAGCAAGGGATTAGTGGGGGTTGGGAGGGCAGCAAGGGAAGGGTCTCAAGCAAAGGAAGCAGCTCTAGCTAAGCCTTGATTTTGCACGGAACGCTTAAGGAGTTGTTCAGGGTGCTCACGGTGTTGAACACATACATGAGTTCTTTGAGGTGCCTCTAAGACAGGGTCACCACCTCAAAAGCCTAGAGAACCAGGAAGCGGAAATGAATGAGTCAAGTAAGCTGGTTAAGAAAATCAGGAATGAAAGAGGTCTTGGCCTCAGTTCTCACCTAAAAGCAGAGGCTGTGACAGGGACCTAAGTACAGGGAGTATTTCAGGAAGTGTGCCCAAGGACTGAGCGTGAGGAATCTGGAAGAGTGAAACCAGGAGAGAAAGTGATATTGTTGTGGAAAAGAGAGACTCCCGTCCACTGGGGAATCTTGAGAAACTATATAGAATTACTATGTAGAACACACTTCAGAATTACCCACCTGAGACATAAAAGTGGGGTGCACTTATCAATTGGCTCTTGATCCTCTTTCCTCAAAAGCTGCCCATAGGGCATTAACCCTTTCACACTTACAGGCTTGTACCTGTATCATAGAGATGAGTGACTTCCTGCTGCCTCTCAGCCCACAGCGGAAGAGAGGCTGTGTCTTATTTAACCATTTGTTATATTGGCTGTGCATTTATTCCCCCAGGATACAGCTTAAAGTCATACTCTAGGGAATGAAATAACCGAAGTTGGAGTTCATTGCTGTGTCAGAATTATATTTTAAAAGATATGTCCTGTTTTAGATGGACAAAACTGAAAGGCCAAAGCGTTTCCTGGGGATGAGAGATGTGCCTCTGTGCTCGCTTCCTGACTCCCTTTCCTCCAGTGCCAGAGGCTCACCCCAACAGCAGCTGGGCGATCTTCATCTGCTGAGTGTGACGCTGTTCTTCTGTTCCCTTCCTCTGCCTCTGGAGGAGCACTGATGAATTCTGTTCCATAGGAACTCTCTGATTGCTGACAGGATAACATCCAGCCAACCGGTCTGTGTTCCAGCAGGGGCCTTAGGAAATATTCATATTCATCGTGTTGTGTGGATGGGTGCTGCCAGAATGGCTATTGCCTAATGCCACTGCGCATTTCATCAACATACCCTCCTGCCAAGTCCCTCTTACTGGACCGAAGAAAGGGAATGAGCAGCTTCATATTTCTTTGTATGTGATCACTGTTTTATCACTTGGTAGCTGGCAAGCTTTCGTCTCTGGGCTCAAGGACTTTGCAAAGCCACTACCAGTTAGGAAAACTGGCCTGTGCTGGGTGTCAGGAGAAACCTGTGTTCTCCCTCCCAACTGCCTCGGTGCAGGTGGTTGCTGCTTTGGAACTCGTGGGCTGAGGGACCGAAGAACAAAAACCAAGCATGTGAGGGAGTATTTCCAAATAAAATCTTGCCGTCACACAATTTTGCCTAAAAACTGTCACTGGTTCCCCAGTGCCAAAAATTTCAATTCTATTATAGAATTAAATCAAAGCCTTCTTAAAGCAGAGGCCACAAACCAGCAGCCTCGCACTGAATTTGTCTTGCAGATATGTTTTGTTTGGCCCCAACGTGTTTTAGAAAAATTAGAATTTCTGGGGCGCCTGGGTGGCTCAGTTGGTTAAGCGTCCGACTTCGGCTCAGGTCATGATCTCATGGTTTGTGGGTTCGAGCCTCGCTTCAGGCTCGGCACTGGCAGCTTAGAGCCTGGGGCCTGCTTCAGATTCTGTGTCTCCCTCTCTCTGCCCCTCCGCTGCTCACGCGCTGTCTCTGTCTCTCAAAAATAAATAAACATTTTTTTAAAAAAGAAAAAAGAAAAAGAAAAATTAGAATTTCCAAGAGACCAAGGTCAAGGAACTTAACATAAAAGTTTGGATTTCTGTCCATATTGGACAGCATTTCTATATGAGGTTAAATAAATATTACAAGTAGAGGGCATAGAAATTCTTTTCCATAAGTTATAAAGCAACATATTTAGAAATACATAGAAAAAGGTTTGGAAGGATAAGCATTATGCTAATAATACCAGTGCCCTTTAGCAAGGAACAAGTGGGATTGGGGACCTAGGGCCTTTAAGGATTATTTCCCCTTTTCAAGCGTGTTGAACATTAGATAGTGAAAATGTGTCTAGGTCTACATATGTGACCAAACATGAATTTAAGTAATGGAAATAAAGAATTTCCCATCTCTGAGAAAGTTCCTTCAGGTCACTTAAATACACTTTGGAGTAGCCAATCCAGTTGTGATTAAAGTGCTCTGTTCTACAGTTTATTCACAAAATTGCAGAGGGACTGGATAAATGATTCGCCCTAAGTCACCCCAGGAATTTTCCCAGTTTTGACCACAACGCTATGCTGATGGGCAGAAAAGCTCACATCACTCAATGGACAGAGTCCTGAGTTCTCTTCCTTCGGAAATCAGTATCCCTGTGCACTTCCTGACCGTGCTCTGCCGGTAAGTGGAGGGCTGCTTCCTTCTGGAAGTGCCCCAGGCTGGATGTTGGCCAAGGAGTGCTGCAGGGTCTGTCTGAACACAAAGCGGAGGGGTTCACCATCCTGTGGTGCATTCTTCCTCCTTACTCACATGTTCTGACTTTTTGATAAGCTGTACTATCCCACTCAAAATCTCAAGGCTTTCTTTAGTGGCAAGTAAAATTTCCAAAAATAGTAACAGAAATAATATTAATGAAGTGCTTTTTAGGAGATTAACTGATACACAGTGCCTTACAAGTATTTGTTAAGTAAATTAAACTCTGTCGACTAAAAACTAATTGTACTTCAAACAGGACAAAGCATTTGCTCAAGTGTTTTGATATTTGCTGGATTAGAAATTCTATTATAAGGGGCACTGGAGTGGCTCAGTCGGTTAATCGTCGGACTTCTCGTGGTTAGTGGGTTGAGCCCCTCCGCAGCCTCTGTGCTGACAGCTCGGAGCCTGGAGCCTGCTTCAGATTCTGTGTCTCCCTCTCTCTCTCTGTCCCTCCACCACTCATGCTCTGTCTCTCTCTAAAATAAAAATAAACAGTAAAAAAATTAAGAAATTCCACTCTAGTATCTACCTGCCTGCTGTAGCTCATTACGGGCGAAACTTTCCTTTCTGGAGGGGCATCCCAGCAAAAGCCAAGTGACACATACAACGCAGCCGTAGTTGTTTCGGTCCAAGCAGTCATTCTAAGTCTTGGCTACGTATTAGAATCACCTAAGGAGCTTTTAAAATTCCCTGGAGAACTGGGTACACCTAGAGCAATTAAATCAGAATCTCGGGGTATGACCCAGGCATAAGTTTGGTTTTGTGGGGCTTTATTTTAACTTCCTAGATGATTCCAGTGTGCTGCTAAGTTTGAGACCAACTGCTCCAACTTCAATATGCCTATGATAGACACCTTGCACAAAAGAAGACCTTACCTAGAAAAAGTCTAATCCAGTGGATCTGGAGTAGGGCCCGGGATGATGCATTTTTTAAATGCATTTATTTATCTTTGAAAGAGCAACAGAGAGAGACAGAGTGTGAGCAGGGGAGGGCAGAGAAAGAAGGAGACACAGAATCCAAAGCAGGCTCCGGGCTCTGAGCTGTCAGCACAGAGCCTGACGCGGGGCCCAAACCCACATAGTGCAAGATCATGACCTGAGCCAAAGTTGGACGCTTAACCAACTGAGCCACCCAGGTGCCCCTGGGATAGTGCATTTCTAATGAGCTTCAAGGCGATGTTGCCATGGTATGGTTTCTAAGAGTCTTTCATACATTTGCCTGTAAAGATATGTAAAAAGCATTCACTGCAGGGGCAACTGGAAGGCTCAATCAGTTAAGCATCTTACTCTTGATTTCAGCTGAGACAGGTCATGATCTTGGGGTTCATGGGTTTGCGGGTTCAAGCCCTGCATTGGACTCCTTGTTGACAGTGCAGGGCCTGATTGGAATTCTCTGTCTCTCTCTCTGCCCCTCCCCGGCTCGTGTTCTCTCTCTCTCAAAATAAACAAACTTAAAAAAAAAAAAAAAGCATTCACTCCAGTATTGTTTCTAATTAAAAAAATACTGAAAGCCACCTATGCGTCCATCAACAGAAGGATGAATTAATTGCAGTATATGTGGACAATGGAACACTAGAGAGCACTTAAAATGGATAAACTATGGTTACATGTATCATCATAGATGAATCGCAAGAAAACTACAAAGGTATTTGCACATTATGATCCCATTTACATTAATTTTGAAAGCATAAACAACACTGTATCTTTATGGATGCATATAGGATTAGTATACTAATATGCAAGAAAATAATAATACCAGATTCAAGATTGTGGTTTCTCTGGGGAGGGACAAAGAAGATTAGAACTGGGCAGAGGAGCACAGTGGGCTTCAGCTGAAGCTATGTTTTATTCTCCTGAAAATAAGAGAATATAGCAAAATGCTAGGATTTGATGGTGCTGGGGAGCTCAATGATGAGTACCTGAAGGTCTATTTCATGATCTTCTCTACTTTGCATTTATGAAATAATTTCTAACTTTTAGAAGTTTTTAATTAATGTATACCCGTGTTCAGAGCAACATTATTCACAATAGCCTAAAGGTGAAGCAGCCCCAAAAGCCATCAACGGGTGAATAAACAAAATGTGGCAAATACGTACACTGGAATATCACTCAGCCTAAAAAGGAAGAAAATGTTAACATATGCTACCATATGAACCTTGGCAATATTATGCTAAATAAAATAAACCAGTCACAAAAGGACAAATAGTGTATGACCCAACCTGTATGAGCTACCTAGAGTAGTCAAAGTCATAGAGAAAGAGAGTAAAATGGCGGTTGCCATGGAGCTGGAGAGTGGGAGAAATGGGTATTATTGTTTAATGGGTTATGGAGCTTTGGTGTGAGAATATCTTAAAAGTTCTGGAAATAGTTGGTGGTGACAATGTACAGTAGTGTGAATGTACTCAATGCCACTGAATGGTAGACTTGAAAATGGTTAAAAATGATACATTTTGTTATGTACATTTTACCACACCTTTTTTTTTAAGTTTTTAATTTAAAAAATCAAGGAGGGCCACTCAAAGAAGGACCGTAAAAGACACTTTGGAAATCATGTGAGGGAATACCATATAGTCAAAAAGAGTAAGATCCACATGTGTGGGTAAAGAATGAGTGCCAAGGCACACTGGTCACCAGATAAATTAAAACGTGTATGGAAGGCCACCATTCATATTGCATAGGAGATCTCTGGGAAATATGTAAGAAGCTGGTAACTGCCTCTAGCAAGGAAAACGGCAGCATGAGTCCATGGGTGAGGTCAGCCCTTATCTGTGCAAAACCCTCAAATGATTTTTTAAAAATATCAATTCTCTGAGTTATCCATGCTACTAAGAGGAATAAAAATAAATAACTGGGAATCACATTCAATACCCCAACTCTAAGTAACTAAAGAGTCAAGTGACATGTTTGGGGACACACAGGTGACAGAATTGCCACCAATTATCCTAGAATGCACTTTTTCTAAATGTTTGAAATATTTAACGAGAGTCTTAAAAATATGTCGACTTCTGTATTACCAGCTTATTGAAACAGAAAACATACTTTCCTCAAAATAAATTATGCTTGGGAAAATTTTTTGCATTTTGCATTTTGTAGTTTAGTTTTTGTATTGTCAGCATTATTTCCACACATATGGTAACATTTGCCCCTATATGTAATTTTTATAATTTACCAATCTCCTTTAACAAGAGATTTTTCTAGTCCTTTCATTCCAATTTGAGGCTCTCACTGATCATTATTTCTATTTACTTTCCATGTTTGTTGTTCACATACCCAAAAATGCATGGATAACAGATCCTTTTAAAGCAATAGACATTTTTAAAAATCACAAAAATCATACATACACATATATGTGCATTCTGATTCCCAGTCCACCATTTTTCCCATTCTGCATACTTTAGAAGCTGAAGTTGTAAAAAGAATACACTCCTTGTTATCTCCTAAAACATGGTGTCTGTCCTTACTTTAAGGATTAAAAACTCTTCTCCACTAGGTAGTTTTTAGCCAAAGGTCCTGCTTCCAAGGAAGTGTACCAACCACATTCAAACAGCTAACTGTAACATTTAGAGAGTCCACGGGGTGGCACTAGATACCTTTGGTCAAAGTCCATAAGCCAGTAAGCTATTGGTAAAAAACAGAGATAGAGAAGAGCCTCTGGCATTAGCAAAGATTAAAAATTAAAGCTAGTATGAAAGACATCTTGTTCCTGTCTGGAGGGATGGCTGCCAGCCAAAGTATATTTGAAGCTCTAATTACATACTTTAAGACCAAAGTACCAAGCAGACGTTATAGACTCCTATGATGAAACATATTTCTTCCAGTGGCAAATATCCATCTGCTTCATCACAACATCTGTAGAACATACTTTTGTACACGTCCTTCTAATATACTTTTATCTCTCCATCCATGTATCTCCATGTATTTCTCTCTTACACACATGTACACACATGCATCTACATACCATGGAGTGTACTTTTAGGTGATTTCTTTTTTTGGCAAAGACTCATAATCACATCCCTATTAAATATGTACAGTTCATAACTGTTGCCTGTCTTCATCTTTTTGTAAGTTTCCACTTTTCAACAGTCTATGAATATCCCACAAGCAGGAATAAAACTTGGTGGATTCAGCTTAAACTCAGATGATAAAAATCTTAAAACTCATCACAAAAATTTCTATTTCTGATCTCTTTACAATCTTGTATTAATTTACAGAATTATATAATGCTGGAAAATTTCATTACTAGTCTTTTACATACGGGCAATTGTAAAGGATAACACCCAGCAATTGATCTTGAATAGATTTTCAGCAAATAAGCTTCAGAAATGCCCAAAGAAAGAAAAGCTGAAAAGCTCTAGTGCTTAAAGACTCTCTTTTTTAATGCCCATTATCATAGCTTTCTTTTAAGCTAAAAATCTCTTAAAAGATGATTTAATAAAATGTGCTGCCTTGAGTATTTTTACAACACACAGACAGATTCAATGTGATCTATTCATTTCATTCAGAAACATTTTTTTGTGCAGACACAAGAATTTTTCCCACGACAGTAAGCGTATGTGTCTTGCATCCTGATTAAACAAACCACACAGCACCTTCCAGGCCTATAAATCTACTTTTTAAAATGAGCATTTAAATTCACACACATTGCATACAGTAAGCCAGAGTACTTAAATGACCATAGTCCAGTAATATAGTTTATATAAGCTAATTATAAGAATACATTATTATGTGAAACACCCAAAAGATTAATGGGTAGATGCCTTTTCATATTGTTTATTTTCAGAAGCAGTGATTATGGTCCTGCTACACCCAAGGTTGCTTAGAATTTGAAGGAAAGATAAATTTTAAAATACATCAAGAAAACTGAGAACTTGCTCCAGGCTCAGGCTAACTCCAGTGATGTACAGAAGTCATGTAAGCAGCTAGGTCAATTCTACTGCAAGCCCAAGAGCTGACAATACTCTGCACGAGTTCAAGAAGTCTGGCAGATCATGTGCAGACTATGAATGGGGCCCTTCAGCATTGACCATCAGCATTGAAAATTATGCCCCAATGCTGACAATGTACCTTTTCCCTGTGATCTCCAACTCATAACCAAACAATCTGCAGACAAGACTCAGAAACTGTTTTATTAAATTGAACACAAAATGCCTGTTATAATAATGTCAAGCTTTTATCAGAAATCAGTACATAAATGAGGATACACAGCCAAAATAAGCCATCAACATAAGCAGTGTAAATTTTAAATAACTTTTGGATTTCTATATTCAATATGCTAAGAAAACAAAACCAAAAGAGCAATTTCAGTTTCACAATTCGCAATTGTGTAAAACAGTTGATTGGTTTTAATCCTGTGACACTTTTGCCATTTTATAACCCCAGAATGCACAGATTTCCAAATCAGTGACTGGCACTTAGCCCCAACAGCACACACAGATGTTAACCCCCGTATGACATTTAGAAAAATTTTTAGGAAACAACCCCAATTGCATACAGTTCTGGTTGGCACTTTTTAGCTATATCCTTTACTAGATATTGTTCTAGTGAAATAGCAAAAGCAACTTTAAAAGTTGGCCATGCCATTAAATGAAGGGTTCTAAAGTCTCCCTTGGTTTCTTTATTTTATTCTCTAATTTAAAACAATAACTACACTAAAATGCGACCTTAACAGTGAAAGAAAAACCAGTTTTGCTTCTGGATCTAGAGCATACATCCAAGAGAGGCGACTTATTGCCCTAGCAAATACATGGAATGCTTTAGAGCAGAATCGGACATGCTCTAGTAAGGCATTTCAAAGCAGACATACCATACCCAAACTAAATTATTACGGTCAGCCAAGGATACCACAAGGTGAACGCCAATTAACACAGAATCAACAAGAAATTCTTACAAAATGACATACCGATTTACAAAACCACAGAAAGGTGCTCAAGTACCGGAAGAAGGCAAAACAAGGACTAGCCGCTCTAAAAGTTTTGTTCCGTAAATGCCAGATCTGCAGAGTAGAAATAGACCTTCTATCTGCTTTGACCTAGAATATCACTCATCCTGACACAATGGGTTACTTTTCCTTAAAAAAATATATCATGTAGAGAATATACATTGAATCAGTGATATCGAACATTTATTTTCACTAGTGAGGGGGTCACTTAAGCACTTACATAGAAAAAGTTAGGAGGGAGTCATGAAGGTTATTAAATGCAAAAAGAAATCTGATAAAACTTGCATTCTTAGTTGGTATTCAACAGTGAAATGAGGTTTTTAGCAATTATACTGGCTTAATGAGGAACATGAAAATGAAAAACAATCTTTAGGTTCAAAGAATTGTGAAATGCCTGAAAATGAAAGTCTAACAGTTAAGGTCCCCAAAGGAATGTTCAGTTATTTTGGAAGCCATGATTCTTATCACACAAGCACAAGAGTATGAATCAGGAATAGTCAAGTTTCCATTCTGACTTGTTCGTTCAATCTTTATGACCTGGAGCAAGTCACTTAAATTCTTCAGATTTTATCCACAAAAAAATTGGCATAAAAATAAAGGCATATGTCAAAAAAATTTTTTTCTAGACAGTACTAGAGTAAAGCTAAAGATGCTTACTAAGGCTTACAATTTCAATAACTCATTGTACAGTACAATCAATTTTGATCCTGCTAATTATGGCTAGAGACAATTCTCAGGGAATTCAAAGGCTTTAAATAAGTTAATGGTTTCAACTTTCTAAACTACAAAATCTGTTTCTCTCGTGTTGTTTAAAACTGCTAATCTTCTATGGATTTGACTCCTCCTCTCTCTTTCTGGTAGAGCAGGTAAAAGTAGTGACAGAGATAGGGTATCATGGAGAAAAGCAGCAATAGATTGAAATGAGGTACTCACTGATTTAATAACCCCCAATTGGTAATTTACAGTGGTTTAAAGAAGCTGCATAGTTCAGCAAAAATACATCACAGAAGAGGGGCAAAGAAAAAAAATCTTACAGAATTTTAAAATGTGTGACAACTAAGCATTTAAAATGACCAACCCCAGAAAACTTCAGGTTGGAAAGGAGCCATCTTCCCTCAGGCTAAGCACATATAAAAACAGAAACTAAAAAGTTAAAGTCCGTGAGAGAAGAAAAAAAAAAAAGCACGTTATTTGGTTCAAGTTATCAACCTAATAAACTGCTTTTTAAAAGATATTAATATTAAACAAATAATAAACTCTAGTTAATGACACCTATTAACTAGAAGTGTTTAAGGGAAATGTACTGTCTGAAACTTACACTGAAATATGGATTTTAAAAAACTCCATGGATGGATGGATAGGGGGATGAACGGACATGTGGTAACACAAGCCTAGTAAAATGTTGGTGGTAGAATTTACTGGTGCATATATTCTAAAATTTTTTCAACCACAAGGTATGTTTAAAATTTTTCATAATAAAATGTTAAGGAAAATGTTTATATATCTACAATAAAATTAATTTAGCAGTGTGTTTTAAAGACTCAAGGTACCCAGGCAATTTACAATTTTAAATTCACTGAAGTAGGGAATTTTTGTTTTAAAAGGCCTCAACCCCAATTTGTGAAGATCCTTTTAACATAGAGATGAATTAACACAATAAATATTATGGGCAAAATAGTCTCTTCAAACATCTCATTTGCAAGTAAATAATTCTCTCCTCTCTCCAGGATAGAGACCTTGGGAAAAGACCACTGGAATAAAGTTTTTCCAAACAACAGTTCTCAACCCACCACACTATCCACTAAATATAAATGTAACACAGATTAAGGTGAAAAATAATCTATGACTATTGTCAGCCTGGGATAACTGGATTTGTTTTCAGGGTGTATGGTTCCTGATCAATAATGTTAACAATTTTACTCAATATCAAATTGAAATTGCACTAAAAAAAAAAAAAAAGACAGAACACAATTCACATAGACCTTTGCTATTCCAAGCTTTTCTGTTTTATGAATTGTGACTAATGACAATAAATCTATCATCTCTTCTCTCTGTGAAATGCTAAAACTTGCTAAAGGCACTCATATTCTGGGCTTAACGGAGACAGGGTCACATGGGACCATAAGCCAGTGTATTTTTTTGGTAGCTACCCAGAAAGGGAGTTTACAAATGATCCTCCCATTCATAATGGGTAAAAAGGTCAAAGAGCTATCAGTAGGAATGTTGTGTGAGAAGCTATTTACACAGCTATTTGTCCATTCAGCTAGATTGATAGTAATAACTTAATGATGGTAGAGGTCCACAGCCCAAAAAAAAAAAAAAAAAAAAAAAAAGCCAAAAAACAAAAGCAACAACAAAACACTATTATGTATGAAACTCCTGATCGATGATTTGGCTAGTTAAAAAAAAAAAGAAAGAAAATAAAGGTTAGCAATGTGGAATATTTTTCAAGCATTTGTTCAAAAGCATTAAATTTTTGCCTATACTGACAGAATATTTCTATTTCTAAGGAAACTTTATTGTCTTAGTATATGTCTCACCAAGTTCTTCAGAGAGCACTTCCAGCCTACATCCTGATACTAAGGAAACAAAACAGGTTCCAAATATACCGTCCCCAGGCCTCTCTGAAGAGGATACTCCACC
Organism: Suricata suricatta; assembly: GCF_006229205.1. NCBI lineage: Eukaryota > Metazoa > Chordata > Mammalia > Carnivora > Herpestidae > Suricata > Suricata suricatta. The sequence goes on along the minus strand of NC_043704.1, from coordinate 86,813,870 downwards.
TGGCAGGTACATGTCTCCCCTGACACAAGCGAGGCTCTTTTTTGTACACAGGTCACTAGACAGTCCTCAAACTGTCGTTGCTCATGGTCCCAGCCAATTCAGGAGTGAAGGAATCCTAAATCCCACCACTAATCCTTAGAATCTATCTACAGAGGAAGATTTAACCAAATATATATACATATGTTTATATATAAACATGAAATATATATTTCTCCTTTTATCTTCTTTGAAAGTGTAGATAGGTAGCTATAAGCAAGCATTATCAGTTCTATAGAACAGCCTTGTAAAATAAAGTAGAAGATTTCATGCTTCCCTTCAGCCTGTTTAAGTCAGAGCAACATAAGGATGATCTCAGAGAGCCATGATTCTTCATTCAATCTCAGGGTTTCAAAGATCCTAAATGGTTTTCTAAGTTTACCAACTGATTATAAGGGGAAGTAATGAAGGAGTTGGAAAAGTCACTTTTTCTAAATGAATGGTATAAAATATTATTCATCTTGCAGAATCCAGTGCAATAAGAGATAAGCAGACAAATGTAATAAAAACACATGCACATATTTACAAGTTGCAGTACATGATATGCAAAGACAAGACCAACAGAGTACTTTTCTGTTTGGTGTGGAGTCAAAAGGATTACATGGCACACTCAATTTTGTACCTTAACTTTTTGAAAAAAACACTTCAAAGGCATATGCAATCCAATCTTTTAATTGGAACAAGGAATTTTTCCTTTACAACCTCTTGCCCTCAATATCTTAAGAAGAGTTTCTAATTACTATCTTCTAACATTGACTTTGAATGACAACTTACACAAAGATACTCACAGAGAAAAGAGACTTTGATGCTATGAGTTCTTGCAGATGATTACTGAAATCTATTTGTTTGACTAAAGGTTTTCCATTGTTTAGGCCTCTGTCCATCCTTGTACAGAGCATATAAAAGATACTAACAGGACTCCTGGGGAGTACAGGGTGCAAATTCAAAAGCACATTACAGAGCGGGACTGGACTTCACAAAATGAAACCAATGGAGATCACGGATCACTGCAGCAGGAACAACAGGCTTCTTCGACAGGGGGAGAAACACGGTCTACAGGGGATGCATGACTGTGAGAAGCTGTACCATGCAGAGATGTATTTATTTAGGTATTTCCTTTCTGACAACCTCTGTCACCCTTTGTCTCACTCATGGAACACAGGAGAATACTGCAAGGTAACAAGCCCAAAACAACCCACTGTCATAGAGATTTGTGATTTTTTTTTTTTGGATGTGTACGTAACCTCTATAAATTGATCGTGGAAGTTATCAACTTCCTACAGTTTGGAAATTAAGGAGCAAACTGAGTTATTGTAGGCAATATGGTATCTAAAGTGTCATATAAAACAAACACATAGCTCTTTTTTAGTGCAAAGAAATAGAGCAAGTAAGAAATAACACTATAAATCTAACTTTTTCTTTAAAGAAAATGCGTTTATGCATTCATAACATCCATTAAGGGCACTGGGAGACTGGAAACCTGAATACACAAGGCCAGGAAAAACATCAAGGCCTTTAAGTCCACTGCTTTTTGTATATATGTAATGAGATTGTTAAGTGGGGAGATTGGGAAAATCTTTCCTTTAATTTTATTTGTAAAGGAAAAACGAAAAGTAGATAAATGCTACTTTTACAAACTGTAAATTCTTATTCACAATCCTTTACCATTATCTGAAATAAGGATCAAATGAAATCTCTATGGTATCACATAAATATATGTGTGTATATGTATATAAATATACACACACATCTATATGAGTGTGTATCTATCTATATAGATAGATACACACAAAGACATAAAGAAAAAGAGGGGAAAATGAGATTTTTAAATAATTCTAGAACCAAGTGGCCAGCACTGTTATATTAAAATCTACCAAAAAAATATGCTTAGCAGCAAAATGAGTAACCTACTGACCAATAAAATAAGCTCTAAAGTGCCCTAAACTAACCAATTATATAAAAAGATTATACTATGAGCCACAAATCTAGATAGAATCTCAATAATGTTATTTCATTCTTCTGTTTTGGGAAAAAACATTAGTAAACAGTTCTATTTTTCAAAAAAAACCACCACTTCAACAGAAGGACAGCTTGATACTGTACTAAAGGTTAATCCCAAACCTGAATTTTAAATACGGACCCAGAGTGCTCAAAAACTGTTCATAAGTATTAAAGGAAAGGAATGATGATGATACTTTCTTTCTCCTAATCTCTTTGCTTACAGAGTTCTCAAGGAAAAAAAGAGGTGCATTTTTAATTAGTAATATAAGCAATCAAATGTAAATTGACCATAGTGCAAAGACTACTCAATATAAACTTCCTGGTGAATGTGGCCTTTCTAAAGAAGTATGGATGAACACCAGTCATATCCATGTAAATACAGTAAGTAGATAAAGTGCCCAAAGTTCATAGGGCACTCCATTAGTTAATCTGGCCATACACTAGAGCTTATTTTAAGAACAAAAAAAACAAATAATAACACTGTTGTAATTATCAGATATCAAAGTCATCCATAATGTATTTCTATTATCTTTAAGGAAGCTGAATTATAAAGAAGTCAAAGTTCATGTATTTTACTACTGGAAATTATGATACTAAAATTTGATGAACTTTTTAAAACTTCCTCTCTAGTTATGAAAGTATGAAAGTATTTTTTCAGGATGGCCTACAAACTGGCAAGACAGAAAAGAAATGTAAGGAAAATGTAAGGATCAGTTTATCAAAAAAGTCTGCCAAAACAGATATCAAGAGAACTGAACTTAGGATAGAGACCATCATACAAGTACATGTTATTATCAGTGAATAACTCTAAAACCATCTGAAAAATATTTTTGTAAAAAATAGCATATCTATCTTATACTCACTGGATATTGGAATGGGGACTTAGAAACCCCACAATAGAGCTGGGGCATGAAAATGAGCTTACTTTACAAGCTAATTCAACTGGGGCAGGGAAAACAAAGAAGGTGGCATTTAAATGAGTGAAATCCACAACTGGAAATGAAATTTCACCATCTGGAAGTGTACATCCAAGAAAATCTGCATTTCAATAAAGGGAAGACATGAGAAGGGGAAAACATGTCCTGGGAAAGACCCTAATGCAGTTTATAATAGTATATCCTACTGACAAGGCATTGCGTTGAGGTGGTTCCAAAGAAGCCTTGGGAAACCAAAATCTCTGCTTACCTGTTTTTACCATTATCTGAAGTAAGAACTCAAGAAAATTCTTAACAGTGCATAAAACTAAAATTGCAAATGAAGGTGAAATTTTCAAATAGTTAAAGCTCTAAGTGATCAGGCTACTAGCTGACCAGAACTTGGTCAAGATAAAAAGTTATTTCTCATGGGGTAGGTAGGTCACATGCTCTAAGTAAGTAGCTCAACACAACTGACCTGAAAACGCATCATGACCTAAGAAGCACATTCTTTACCTTCCCCAGTTTTGACATCTCAAGGTACCACTGCAGGCTACGTGTATCGACATTAAGCAGAGGAATGTACTTATATCAAAAGGACCACAAAAGCAGGGCATGTTGACAGAAGGCAAAACAACAGGCAGGCAAAGCTGCTCTATCTGAATATAACAACCACTATACGTATCCCAGGTTCTCCATCTCGTTCCTGTACCGCTGTTCAGACACCTTGCTTTTATGCTGCTTGCTCTCTAGATGCTGCCGGAATTCCATCTCTTCGCCAGCCCCGACATTGCACATGGAGCAGTAGAACTGGCCACTTGGAGTAACACACATGGCCAGGTCACGTGGGATTCTCTGCCGAGAGCGGGGATTGAAGTAAGGACCTGCTAGAGCAAGAGAGAAAAGTAGTGTATTCACTTCAAAATATTTACTCAATAAATGATGACAGTCTGATTGATTATCACTGTAATCTATCACTCTAAGTTCAAATGTAAAATTCACTGACTCCCAGCTTTAAAAGAATGCAAAACTCCCAGATTTTTTTTAAATTACAATTTTATACAGGTACAGCTGAAATCATTCCTCCAACGATCGTCAGGAAGGCTGCTGTAGAGCCAAACCCAAGCTCTAAATGGCAATGCCTCTAAAAAGTAAATAAAATTCTAAAAACTGTTTAACATCCAAACATTATATGAAAAGTTTTATAATAATGCTAACTCTTTAATCCAAAACTTCTAATTCTAAGAATTATCCCAAGAAAATACTGAGAATTTTGCATGGAGATTTGTCAACAAGGTCATTAATTCTGATCAGCGTTCATATAAGTTTTCATGGGAGGATGTGGGGAAAGGAGAGATCAAATACATGACTTGAACAATTATGGTAATGAATGCAATGGAAAACCATGCAGTCGCTGTAAGTAATGAAAACTCTTTGATTACATGGTGTAATTATAATATGCTATTAAGTGAAACAAGAATATCAAAAAAACATCGCATTTCTACTTAAAAGAAGTATACAGAGATGGGAATGACATATACAAAAACGTTGGTGGAATTACCAATAATTTCATGTTCTTTTTTTTTACATAATTGACTTTTTTTAATGACGTTAAACTGAATTGACTAGCCTGTGTGTGCATTCAAAAAAAGCTAATCTAGGGGCTCCTAGGTGGCTCTGTCGGCCTAGCATCCAACTCTTTATATCGGCTCAGGTCATGACCCCAGGGTCACGGGATTAAGGTCTGCATCAGGCTCTCCGCTGAGCGTGAAGCCTGCTTGCGATCCTCTCTCTGCCCCTCTCCGCAGCTTACACTCACTCTCTCTCTCTGTAAAAAAAAAAGTTAATATTCTTTAGCATTCAAAATACATAATGTTACATATTTATAGGTAAACCAAATCATAACTAATGTATTTTAGATTGGAGAATTTCTTTTTTAATTTATTTTTGAGAGAGAGAGACAGAGTGCAAGTGGGGGAGGAGCAGAGAGAGAGAAAGACACAGAATCCGAAGCAGGCTCCAAGCTCCAAGCTGTCAGCACAGAGCCCAAGGTGGGGCATGAATCCACAAACTGTGAGATCATGACCTGAGCCAAGGCTGGATGCTTAAACAACTGGGCCACCCAGGCATCCCTTAGGGGGGCTGTGTTTATATAAGTATACCTGACATGCCATGTGACATTAGCTTCAGGTGTACAACATAGTGACCGACAAGTCTATACATTACGCTGTGCTCACCACCAGTGTAGCTACCTTCTGTCACCATACAATACTATCATAATACCATTTACTACATTTCCTATGCTGTCCCTATTATCCTCGGACTTATTCACTCCATAACTGGAAGGCTGTATCTCCCACTCCCCTTCACCATTTTGCCCAAGCCACCCTCCCCGCCCGTACTAACTGTTCTCCATATTTACTTAGCATAATACTCACTAGGCCCACCCATGTTGTTGCAAATAGCAAGGTCTCATCCCTTTTATGACTGAGTAATATTCCTTTTATGACTGAGTAATATTGTGTGTGTGTGCATGCACATGTGTGTACACACCACATCTTTATCCATTCACATACCAGTGGATACTTGGGTTGCCTCCATATCTTGGCTTTTGTAAATAATGCTGCAATAAACAGGGTGGTGCCTATATCCTTTCAAAATAGTGTTTTTGGGGGATGCCTGGGTAGCACAGTTGGTTAAGCATCCAACTTCAGCCCAGGTGATGATCTTGTGGCTTGTGAGTTTGAGCCCCACATCATGCTCTGTGCTGACAGATCAGAGCCTGCAGCCTGCTTCAGATTCTGTCTCCATCTCTCTCTGCCCCGCCCCCATTCACGCTCTGTCTCTGTCTCTCTCTCTCTCTCTCTCTCAAAAATAAATAAACATTTAAAAAAAAGTGGTTTTTGTTTTCTTTGGGTAAATACTCAGCTATGTAACTGACTTAAGTTGGACCATTGCTTATTAATTTTCTGCTTTTCTTTTCTATTGTAAGAAATACTTAAGACTTTTCTTAAGATATTATTTTCACTGCATCCTACAAAGTTTAATCCATTTTATTACTGTTTAATTTTAACAATTTTTAATTTCCAGTATGATTTCTGTTTTGATCCATGAGTTATTTAGAAGTATTTTAAGATTTCCAAACAAACAGAAATTTCATAGCACTTTTTTTTAATGTACTTTTTGCTACTGACCTCTCATTTAATTGCATTCTGGCCAGAGAATGTCGTATAAACTGCCATCTGTTTTCAGGTTTATTTCATCTAATTTTTAAAAACTTTTTTAAATGTTTATTTATAAAAGAGAGAGAGACATACAGAGTGCAAGCAAGGGAGGGGAAGACACAAAATCTGAAGCGGACTTCAGGCTCTGAGCCATTAGCACAGAGCCCAACTCAGGGCTCGAACTCACAAGCTATGAGATCATGACCTGAGCCAAAGTCGGACGTTTAACCAATAAAGCCACCCAGGCGCCCTACTTTATCTAATATCAATCAGCTTCCTTTCAGCTGAATTTTTTATCTAATCTTAACACTTATCTTTAAACTGGGACTTCAGTAAATTTACACTTATTATAATTACTGATATAGATTTGAAATTTTATTAATCATATTACATTGTGCTTTCTATATGTCCCTTTTTTTCCTATGCTTCTCTTGCCTTTTCAACTAACATTTTTTGGTTTTCGTTTGACCGTTCACATGAATTACCTCTGCTGATTTGCGGGTGCCCTGGAGGCTGTGATGGGGAGAGAATGAAGAACTACTCAGTCCAACTCTCCCTACTAGAGACAATCAGAAAATACAGACAGGATTCCTCTGAAGTGGCAGTTCTGCACTGAAGGCGTGTATAGAATCGCTGAGGACCACACTTATGTCTGGGCCCCACTCTGAATTTACTGACTGAAAATATCTAAGTCATGGTTCAGCCACGTGTATTTTGTAAAAACTCCCCCAATAAATCTGATTCACTACCCTACTTAAAAGCCATTGCTATAATCTTTTTTTTTTATTTTCCCCAATAAATGGAGATTGAACACGGTACAACTTTAAACCAAACTGCCCATTTTTATAATGCATTTTACATTTCTCACCTGGCAAACACCAGGAAAAGTATAAAGAACTGTGATCAAAGACCTTAAAAAATAAACTATAATTTAAAATCAAAATAAATAATATACTTTCCCCCCAAAAAATAAATAAATAGGATGTGAAATAAATGCCAGCTTGAAAAGCCACTAGACAAACTGAACTTAACAATTAGCTAACCCCCAATTCTCAGGACTATCTATTCCCATTAAAGGAGATAAAAATAAAGAAGCCCATCTGCAGAATGTAGCCCAGGTATGCGGAAATCCACAGGATACCTGAATTATTCTGTACCGCGTACGTGTTCCTCCTATTCGGCATCATCTTATACTCATTCCCTTCTTTCCGGGTCCGCCGATGACCCACCTCTGGGGATTCCCTGGAGAGAAGAAATGTTAAGAGTGAGACTTCCCAACAAGGACCCCTCTCAACTCTTTTTCTCTAACGACAGTCGGTCTTACACAGCACTCTGGCCTCAGCGGGAGTGGCAATACCTACGAGAATGAGTTACTCTGAGCTTCGGCCAGCCGCAGCCTCTTGGCATGATTCTTCCCCTGATAGTGAGCCTGAGCCACAGCCGGAGAGCTAAAGGAGGCGTCGCAGAGCTTACAGTAATCGTTCTCGGTGGCCAGGATCACTCTGCCTCCCGGCTTAAAGGAGCCCATCTGACATTAAAGACACAAGAGACAAAGTTAAAAAAAAAAATGTGGAGTTTATTCCCTTCTTTCCCTCAAAGGTCCCTCTAAGTGTTGAAAGATAACCAAAGGTTACGGTATGACCACAAGCATTCGGCTTTATAAGGAAAGGACATAATTCATTCCAGAAAAAAATGCAACAACAACAGAAAGAAAAGGAAAAAAAAATGCTGAGAGACAATTGTGGTTTTGTATTACAATCACCTATGTACCAGGCTGTTTAATGGCTTGTTGCTATCTTGACAGAGAAATTTTTTAAAAGAAGAATAGCAGATTCAGGGCAGCAAAATTAAGGCTTAAAATCGTGTTATCAGAAAGGTAAAGTCCATCAGAACCCATCAACAAGCATTCAATGAATGCCTATCTATTGCTTTTAGGACTTGCTACCTAACGTAGAAGGGATATACAGACGTATACTTACAAATGAGCCCCTTTCCCCAAAGACTCTAAACACTAGCTACAGATACAGCCAGGGAAAAATAACCCATAGATTCAGACAATTGTATTCAGCAGAGAAACCTAACACAGTACCTGAAGATAGTATCTATTCAATAAATACTGCTGGGTTAACAAAAAAAGACAAACTAGATTTTGGCTAGAGGAGACTAAAATACAAAATAAGGGGTCTGGAAGGCATATTGTATCAGGACCAGCTGAAGGAAACAGTATTTTTTCACCTGGAAAGAAAGATTTTCTGGGGACAGGATAGCTGTCTCCAAAAATCACAAAGGGCTATTCTGTGAGAGAAGGCTTCAGCTGTTTGCTCAGGAGGGGGACCCAGCTGCAAACAGTCCCCGGCCACAGTGACCCTCACATGCCAGAGCAGCCTTGAGGAATAAGGGTCCTGAATACTGCTCAGCCTGAAAATCTGTCCAGGTATTTTCCTGCTCTCTGATTCTGTTTTATCTTCTCTTAGTTACCCCACAAACTCATGAGGATGGAGGTAATCGCTCATATTGCTATCCACATTTTAAACACTGGAAAACTAAAGTCCAGACAAGTAAAATTATGCCTTGGTGGTTAGGAGGAGAGGTCCAAGGGCAAAAGAAATTCTTGCTCCACCACTTCACAAAACATGGAATGCCATAGACAAGTTACTTACTTAGCTTACCTGAGCTTCTAATAAATGTCTCGGTGAGACAAATGCTGCTGGCCCATGGGTTACACCTCCCCCTAACAAGGCCAACACCTCTAAGTTCTTGGAAGCACTAAATGCAATCAGGATCCAGGACTAGAATGAAGCAAGACAAGCACTTGCCATGGACACAAAATTTAACAGTGCATTAAAAAAAAAAAAAAACTCAGCAATCAAGATAAATAATATTTTGATGGAACATTTTTACAAATCAAACTTAACACAAAAAAAATCGATGTAAACAAAATATCAGAAGTGTAAATAAAGAAAATTTTAGGAACAGTGCAAGGCGAAGTCCTACTGCAGCCTGAGGCAAAAGGAAAATCAGTAATACCTGTCCTATCTTTAAGTTGTTGACATTTTGTTACTACTGATTTTTTCACGTTAATTTTGGAGTTTTACAATATGACATCAAAATATTTATCTTGGTAACTGAATGTTCTGGCTCCCTCCTAATTTTTGTGCCTCAGTCAAGTACATCCCTCACCTCCCCTTAGTCCCAGCCCTGAATGAAGTAACCCATGAGAAGTGCTTAGCAGAATGCTTGGCATAATGAGGATTCAATGACAGTTATTATTATTTATGACCATGTATTGTTCTACGGACAAACACAGATGAAGGAATACAATCCAGAGTTCAGAGGCTATTAAAGTACAGGATTATCTTGCCTCAAACACCTGCTTTATCTACAAACAGTGAAAGGACTTGGCTCTCAAGTGTGTGTCACTACACTAAAGTCCAGAGAAAGTGTATATAGGCTCTTGCTATAGAGGTAAGAAAGAGGTAACCTGAAAAACCTAACCTTGCTCGAAGGCAAAATACAAAGTCAATGGGATTAACTGTAATAAAGATGTAAGTGTTTAAGAGCCTCTCCTTTCATTCAGAGCTTAGCCTAGACATTGAGAATCATTTAACCCAGAACTTTGAGAAATGCTTACCAAATGGTACATGTAGCAATATTTGTTTTTTCGTTTCGTGCATCACAACAAAAGCCAACAAGAAATGTCGAGGGTCATGGATGTTGGTAAGCTTTACATCCAGCACTACAGTTCAGGACTTACAAGTACCAAGGAGAACCTTTTGGGAATATATGTCCAACTGTACATTGATGGGCTCATGGATGACAAAGTCCATCCACGACCACTTGTGCACAGGACAGCATCCACCCTGGCGTGTGTGTCTCACCTGTGGAGGGACGGGGACTGCTGGTGGAGCCACGGGTTCCACCACACTGCTCATCCTGGCAGGAGGAGGACAACTGTTTGCTGCATAGTAATTTCGGAGCTTCTTACCATGATTTTTACCCTAGAAATAAAATGAAATAAGTAATCGCCATGAAGAAAATTGGTTACATTGAGTTAATGTACTCCCTAACAACATAGAAAAAAGGGGGGAACCCCCAATCAATGTTACCTATGTTTTATTCTTTCAGATATATGAAACAGTGGGGTAAAAAGTAAAAGAGTCTCCTTTTTGGTTCTAATAGAAGGATTTATCTAGGAAAGATGAGGGAATAGAGCCCAAAAAATATGAATTTCCTATTATTTCTGGAAAAGTATCACATTTTCCAGTGATCTATATCATCCCCCAACTTGTTGCCATTCATATGCCACTGCCTAAATGAGTTTTATTACACTCTGATCTAATCTACTTTATAAATCAGTAATGAAATGGATAATCCAGTTATTTTTACAAAAATAGCACTTAGCGTATCTTTTTACTTGTAAAAGACTCTCCTGTGCATTAGCTCATTTGCTGCTCACAAAAACTCCTGTAAGAGGAATTGGCTAATATTCCGCACATATGACAGCTGAGGAACTCAACCCAGAGGGGGAGGAGCACCTACCCCTGGCATCCTCAGCAGGCGTAAGAAGTAGAGCCAGAGCTGGGGGCAGGCCCTCTGAACTGAAAGCAAGGCCCTTTTGACTATATCAGGATGGCCTCGGGAGATACTGTGAACCTCTACTAAAATGCATTTGCCCCTCTAAGTGGGTTTTTAAGTTGTTATTCACATGATTATATTCCCTGAACTGATAAAACTGATGGGAAGAATGAGTGGTCGGAAGGCATTTTAAATGAGGATGAAATAATGGGTTCTTCTTCAAACTGCACTGTACACTTCAAACTTGTTGGCAAACATTCATTCACCATCTACCATAGGCTAAGCCCTAGAAATAAAAAGACCTAGTACACACTCAAGAGGAAGAGACAGATATGTGAGCAGGGAATTAAAGTAAGCATATACATTCTACCTTCTGACCACTGGAATACCCAGGGGTGCTCTTGCCATAGTCACGGTGACTATGAGAACTCCAGAGAGTTCATCCAGTGGTCACATCTGTGGCTTCACAGCATTCTTTTTTTTTTTAATGTTTTTATTTATTTTTGAAAGAGAGAAAGACAGCGTGAGCCAGAGAGTGTCAGAGAAAGAGGGAGACACAGAATCTGAAGACAGGCTCCAGGCTCTGAGCTAGCTGTCAGCACAGAGGCTGACGCAGGGCTCGAACCCACAAACTGCGAGATTGTGACCTGAGCCGAAGCCAGACGCTCGACCAGCTGAGCCACCCAGGCGCCCCTGTGGCTTCACAGCATTCTAACTCTAGGCAGCATGACATCATTGATACTCCTTTCTGTCGTCTCCTGTGACTCTGTCTTACCTCCCCACTTCTTATTCTTTAAACTCCGCAACTCCAGGACTCCGCCATTGGCCCTCTTCTCCATCTACATTATTTTACCCTGCCTCACAGCTTTAAAATAATCAACAAGTTAGCAGCTCCCAAATTATTTATCTCCATCTCTATACTGGACTGAATGATTGTGTCCCAACAAAATTCACATGTGGACATCTAATCTGCAGGTGGAGCTTCCGGAAGGTGATCAATCACTGTCCTTATAATAAGAAGCCCAAGAGCTCCAAGGAGAAGTTGGCTGTCTGTAATGTGGAAGAGGACCTTGCCAGAACCCAACCGTGCTAATACCCTGATCTCAGACTTTCGGCTTCCAGAACTATGAGAAATAAAACTCATTCTAGCTCCAGGAACTTGGTACTTACTGTTTCTTTGGCCTGGAATGTTCTTTCAGTTCTCTGCATAGCTAGCTCCTTCTTATCTTTCAGATCTTAACTCAAACGGCATCTCACTGAATGCCATCTTCCCCTACTCTGCACACACACTCTCTAACACGATACCTCTTTGGCTGGTTTATCCAACTTCCACTTAGCATGATCTGAAATGACAGTGTTTGTTTAATTGGTTTTTTATCTCTTTTGTACTTTCTGAAATGTAGACGCCTTAAAAATAAGGACCTATGTTGTTTACTCTTCTACCCCAATGTCTAGAACACCTTCTAGACACCTGTCTGGTTCAGTCGGTAGAGCATGCAACTCTTGATCTTGGGTTTGTGAGTTTAAGCCTCACGTTTAAGTAGAGATTACTTAAAAATAAAATAATAAATCTAGAAGAGTTTCTAGCAATAGCAGGCAATCAGTAAAGACTTATTGGATAAACAAACCAAGTATTATAATAGAGCTAACAAATAACTGCCAAGCAAACGCAAAAAAGGAATTTCTTAACTCTGCCTGAATGTGTCAGAGAAGGCTTCTGTGAGAGGGGAACAATCAAGTCATCCTTTGAAATGAGCAAAAGTTTACCAGGCAGGAAGGAGTGAGGGAAAAGAAAATTGTGAACAGAAGAAAGAGTATAAGCAAAAGCCCAGCCTGCTGTATTGAGGAGCCACAGGAAAGGCGGTTTTCTGAATCCTCTGGAGAAGAGTAGGAGTTGAGATATATAGTGGGCTTAAGGGTGAAACAGATCTTGGACTTCAAAGGCAGCAGGGAGCCCCTGAAGGACTCTAAGCAAAGTAGTTACATGACTGGATTGCATTTGATAAAAATCAACCTGGAATTAGCATGGGGGATAAATCAGAGTAGACCAAAGATGGAGCTGGGCAGATGGAAGAGAGCTTAGGACAAAGCCCTAGGATGACATAATCTAAGAGTGTAGTAAGAATGAGGATCAAGAAAATGAGATTGAGAATGTCTGGCCCATCAAATAAAATAAAAACCAGACAAGGATGGTATTATGGAAGCTAAAATAAGGTGTTTCAAAAGTTAGATACCTTATGACCCAGGAACTATACTTCTAGGTATCACCAAACAGAAACATTCGTATAAGAAGATATCTACAAGAGTATTCCTAGGCGGCACCCAGGTGGCTTAGTCGGTTGGGTGTCTGACTTCAGCTCAGGTCATGATCTCACCGTTTGTGAGTGCTGTGCTGACACCTCAGAGCCTGGAGTCTGTTTTAGCTTCTGTGTGTCCCCCTCTCTCTCTGCCCCTCCCCCTCTTGCATTCTGTCTCTCTCTCTCTCTCTCAAAAATAAACATTAAAAAAAAATTTTATAAGAGTGTTCCTAGAAGGACTGTTAATAACACTGAAAAGTAAAAATAATTGAAGTGTCCATCTACAGGATAATGCTTAAATAATAGTCTGTTCCTACAATGAAACACTATACAGAAGTGAAAATAAACATTCCAGAGCCATGAAGGGCAACGTGAATGATTCTAACAAAAACATTGAAAGAAAAGAACAAGTTGCAAAAAAAAAGATACATAAGAATAAGTTTTTAATATGGGAGTTAAAAACATGAAAAGCCACTACATTTTACCTACAAAAACAGTATGTAGCAAACATACAAAAAAAGTAACAGAACAATAAATATCAATTCAGTATAGTAGCTACACCTAGGAGCACAGGAGGGGATACAGTTGGGAAGGGATGCATGGGGGTTTCAACTGAATGCATAGTTTTCACCCTTTCAGCTTGATAGCAAATACACAGGTTCATTATATTATTTTTGTGCCTTTTTATGTCTGAAGCATTTCATACAACTTTAAAATAACACTAATAACAATAACAAAAAAAGAGCTGTTCATCAAGTCAGATGCTACTGTGGGGTTGAGTACTGTCAGGACAGAGAAGTAAAGATTGGATTTAAAATCAGAAGTCAAGAGTAACTTTGTTAGGGGCGCCTGGGTGGCTCAGCCGGTTAAGCCTCCGACTTCAGCTCAGGTCAGATCTCACGTTCGTGGGTTCAAGCCCCGCATCAGGCTCTGTGCTGACAGCTGGCTCCGAGCCTGGAGCCTGCTTCCTGTTCTGTGTCTCCTCCTCTCTCTGACCCTCCCCTCTCATGCTCTGTCTCTCTCTGTATCAAAAATAAATAAAACATTAAAAAAAAAAGAGTAACTTTGTTAGAACCATTTCAGTAGAGGGGTTAAGAGGTGACATGGAGTGGCTTGCGGAGACAATGGGAGATGTGAAAACAGAAATAACTAGTATAGGCAAATATTTAGAAGAGTTCTATGACAGGGAGCAGACAAAAAGGGTAGAGTGAGAAGGGGAAGTGGGTCAAGGGAAGATTGGTTTTAAACCTGGGTTTTACTTAGGCTCGTTTGCATGACAAACAGAAGGAAGTCAGTAAGCCCTGAAGAACAGATGGTGCAGAAGCCTGCAGAAGAGGATGAGGCACATAGTACTACAGCAAGGGCCAGCATCACACACTATTCACAATTTTCAAGCCCATATTACATCAATAACAAAATGATAATAATGGCAACTAACATTTTTTAGCATTTATATGATAAGTGGTGCTCTAAATACTTCATAAATATTTTCTCATGTAATCTTCAGGGAATCTCCATCAAGCAGATATAATTATTATTCCTATTTTACACAGGAGGAAACGGAACTTGGGAGAGTTAAAAACTCACCCAAGGGGCACCTGGGTGGCTCAGTCAGTTAAGCGTCCGGCTTCGGTTCAAGTCATGATCTCACGGTTCATGGGTTCGAGCCCCGCGTCTGGCTCTGGGCTGACAGCTAGCTCAGAGCCTGCAGCCTGCTTCCAATTCTATGTCTCCCTCTCTCTCTGACCCTCCCCTGCTCACGCTGTCTCTCTCTGTCTCTCAAAAATAAATAAAAAACATTTTAAAAAATTAAAAATAAAACTCGCCCAAGAGTTTCCAGGTGGCTAGGTAGCAGGGCTTGTGTGTCTCCATCTACTCTCCACAAACAATACAGAACAGTATGAAAAACAAATAAAACTACACAAAAGCCATGCCCTCCACACAACCAGAAGGCACAGAATGCCCAGACTTCAACTATAAGTAAAAATAGGAAAAACATCAAATCCCAGTGAGCAATCACTCACACTTCTGCCACATGCACTCACAGTAAGCAAGAGAGTCTTTCTGCAGGAAAGAGAGAAGAGGGAGCTGGCAGGCCAAAAATTGCTTAAAAATCATCACCAGGAAAAAATAAACCCACCCTAAGTTTGTAAACACTAAAACATGATCTGGTGGAGCAGAGCACTCACTACTGAACGGGGCTTAAATGTACATACGATCTGAAGTGGCAAAGAGGCTTCTGGAGGAGAAAAAGACAAAAAAGAAGGGAGAAGGCAACTTTTGGCACATGGGAGGTAAAGGGGGGAAAAACAAAACAGGACAAGCTAGCATCCTGCAAGACAAAACAACAACAACAGAAATTAGAGGACGTACAAACCACACACACACACACAAAATCTGAAGAACTGAACTTTGCTATGGTTACAGAAGAGATTGCCGCTGAATGAAGATGCTCATAAACCACCCCAAATCCTCATAGTGAACGGATGAAAACTAGCCAGTTCTTTATTCTATTTTATTTTATTTTAGAAAAGTAATCAATGCTATACAAAGTTATTACCAAAAAAATAGACACAACTCAGCAAATGAACTCTACCCCCCCCCCAAAAAAACATATGAAACAGAAGAAAACCATTAAGACAATACTCCATATTGAACTAAATATATTCAAGCAAGAATTTGGAAATATGAAAAATCACCTTCAATCAGGAATCCAAAAGGTACAAGGAAAAATGGACAAAACAGTAAGAAATGAAAAGAAGGTTAATTAAGTTCAGGAAAGAAAAAAGAGAATTTTATCAAAACTGAGAAGGAAATGCATGCCAAAGGAGAAGAGACACAAATGAAAATATAGAAAGAGACACTGAAGAAAAACAGAAAAGCAGTCAAGAAAATAAAATAATATAAAGGAAAAAATCTTAAAGGGGCAGAGAGGAAGCAATGGAAATGGAGGATAAGAAAGAACACTTTATGTAAAAATGGAGTCCCCGAAAGACAAAAAACAAAACAATCAAATAGAACCAATATTTGAAAATATAACCCAAGAAAATTGTCCAAAAGTAAATGAAGACCTGAATCTACATATTGAAAAGGCACACCAGGTATCTGGGAAAATCAACCTAGAACAATCAAATCTGAAGTATATTTTTTAAAAGGTATGAGACTTCAATGCAAAGGAAAAAAAAGTCTCAAGCTTTCCAGGCTAAAAGACCAAATGACTTACAAATGCATAAGAATTAAAATGGCATCCACAATATGTAAAACAAGGCAGTAGTTGAGAAGCATTTTTTAAAAACTTAATAAAAGTGTCAACCAAGAATTTTATATATAGCCAACTATCCCTATATCAAAGGTCAGGACTACAGAAATACACTTTAAACATATACAACCTTAGGAATTCAGTACTTGTAAGTCCTGCTTGAGGAATCTTTTGGAATTTCATTCAACCAAAAAATGACTGGGAAAACTTCAGCAAAAGGGCTGATGGTAAGTATTTTCATAGCTATATTCTAGATCAAAGACTAAATAGGGGCGCCTGGGTGGCTCAGTCAGTTAGGCATCTGACTTTGGCTCAGGTCGTGATCTCATGGTTCCTGAGTTCGAGTCCCGCATCAGGCTCTGTGCTGACAACTCAGAGACTAGAGCCTGCTTCTGATTCTGTGTTTCCCTCTCTCTCTGCCTCTCCCCCACTCACATTCGGTGTCTCTCTCTCTCTCAAAAATAAACATAAAAAATTTAAAAAAGAAGACTAAATAAAAGATGGAGATGTGGGTGAAAGAGTAATGTTCAAATATTACACGACACAATGGAAGTCATGCAAAAAAAAAAAAAAAAGAAAGGAAGAGGAAAGTAGAATAGGCCCATTGATTCTGCAATAGGTATTTTAGCTGGAATACCATTAAAAATTGACAAAGCAGAGGGGTGCCTAGGTGGCTCAGTAGGTTAAGTATCCGAATTCAGCTCAGGTCATAATCACGCAGTTCATGAGTTTGAGCCCCGCATCAGGTTCTATGCTGACAGCTCAGAGCCTGGAGCCTGCTTCAGACCCTGTGGCTCCCCCTCTCTCTATTCCCTCTCCCCCTCCCCCTTCCTCTGCCCCTTCCCTGCTCTCGCTTGCACACGCACGCGCTCTCTCTCTCTCAAAAATAAATAAACATTGGGGCTCCTGGGCGGCTCAGTCAATTGAGCATCTGATTATGGCTCAGGTCATGATCTCAGGTTCATGGGTTGGAGCCCCATGGTGGGGCTTTGGATTCTGTGTCTCCTCTCTGCCCCATCCCTGCTCACAATCTCTCCCTCTCTCTAAAAATAAACATTAACAATTTTTTTAATAAATAAACATTAAAAACAAAAATTTTTAACTGACAAACCAGATAATAACACATTATATAACTGACAGGGTAGTAAGGTCACTTATAATGCATAAATAATAAGGGAATGAGAACAGACTACAAGGTATGGTAGGGTGTGACACTTTCCTAAGTATACATTTTTGTATAGTTCTGACTTTTAGAACTGTATTAACATTTCACAAACTTAGAAAAAGAATCAAAGTCAACGAGGATTGAGGAGGACTAGAAACACAAATAGAAACAAACAAACCTAACTGTATAAAAAAATGAGTAACATAAACCTACTGAATGGAGGGGAGGAAAAAAAACTAACCACATAGTCTTAAAGTATCTCCCCCATGATACTTATTAAACACAAAAAGAAAAATAGTAACTTTACAAAACAAGAACCTTAGAAGACAGCATCTTTATAACCTAAGTAATTTTATAAAACAATATTTTGATTATATATCATGCTAAAGACAAAAAAAATACACAAATATCATCCTCTGGTTGGTAGGTTTGTTTTTCATGGGGATGTAGTTTATCAATCCCTAAATATATATACTGAGAGAGAGAGTTTGTGGTGTGCGTGTGTGCGTGTGTGTGTGTGTGTGTGTGTTGTGCTTAATGAGTGCCTAGGTTTTTCACTATCATAGAAAGAAGTTAATCATTAAGAAAAGATGGAAGGCTAGAATGAACACGGTCATATTGTACTGAAACTGGAAGGTTCAGTCTGAACTCAGTTTTCACCATATGTGCACATCTACATAACTATGTGCACACATAAATACATGTAACTAGCTCTGTCACTAGAAACACTAACACCTCAGTCGCAAAGATTTTGCTTACACTCAGATTTTGGCTTCTAAACACCATTCTCCAATCAAAGGAACCTAATTCCTTGAACAAGTGGCTGGCATAGGTAACATATAAGAAAATTCTAGAATCTTTTGTATTCAGGAATTAAGGAAGCATGACAAAAATTACAGGGATGTGTCAAAAGGACACAGGCACCAGCTTGAAGAGTCTCACATTTTTCAAATCTGGGACAATATAAACATTGGGATAAATAATGATAGTAATACATTATAACCCTAGAATAAAATAAGAATCCATAATCTATGGTGATTGAATGAAAGCAGAAAGTTCTTCCTTAGAGTAAAATTCTGACCGATAAATGTAGAAAGAATAACTAAAACAGAAAAATCACCATTTGGCAAACACCACAGTAATGATCACTGCAGAGAAGAATCATCAATGGATGTGAAAATTACTCAGTGAAAATACCCTAAGAAATAAAATACTCACAGAGTCTCAAAGTATCTCCCCACATGCTACTTACTAAACACAAGAAGAAAAATAGTAACTTTATAAAGAAGAACCCTGGTAGATACCACCTTAACCAGGGATCAAAGTCAACAGCACCACTAATATAAAATATTCACATCATCTCCTTCCCAATTTGATGCACTGGGAATGATGCAACATCATTTCTGTGGTACTCTTGTCAAAAGAACACATAATCTGAATTTAATAATGAGAAAACATCCATCAAACCCAAATTGGGATATTCTACAAACAACTCTTTAAAAACTGCAAGCAAAGAAAAAACTCAACCTGTCTACATTAAAGGAGACATAACATCCCGTGCAAAATTTCATCCTGAACTGGATCCTGGAACCAGAAAAAGGGTACCATCAGACAACTGGGAAAATGTAGTCTATAGATTAGATAATATTATTGTTATCAGTGTTAATTTTCTGATTTTGATCATTGCACTATAGTTACAAAAACATTCACATTTGGGGAATCTGGATGAGGTAAATGCAAGAAATTTTTTGTAGTGTTTTTGGAACTGGCTTATAAGTTAAAGCTTATTCAAACTGAAAAGTTAAAGAACAGAATAAAATTTGTCCAAAGCCATAAGTAAATGGCAGAGCGGGGGGTCAATCCTGAGTCACCATGCTCCACTGCACCCTCGGAAAACTCAACAGTATTAAGAACCATCTCAGGTACCAGAAACTGTTCTAAATGTCTTACACATCCTACGACTCATGACATCATCTTCTTCTGCATGAGGCACAGAGGAGTTAGGATATATTTCCAATGTTATGCATCTAGTAACTAGTGAGACTACAATTTGAAGACTAGTCTGACCCCGAAGTCCATGATTTCATGTGCTTAATTAATAGCCTATAAAACTGATGCTAGCAAAGGAAACAGTAAGAAATCAAGAGATCCTTAAAAAGTAAAGACAAAAATGTCAAAATAAAAAAATTTAATACACAGTTATAATTTAATACCTCTTAATAATAAAGGAACGATAAAAATGATTTTAAAAAGAGAAGAGATAAGCAATATAAAGAATCAGTCCAGCTAGTTCAGGCAAGGGCTAGCAAAATTATGAGGAAAAGAGACAGAGAAAATACAGAGAAGAATTTTATCAAGGAAACAGTATCAAAGAAAATTCCCCAGAGCTCAAGAAACACAGGAATATGCAAACTGAAAGGGAACTACTAGTGCAGACCAAGGCCAATGAAAAAAGATGCACAACTAAACACATCCATCACTGTGAAGTTTCAGATATCGGGGATCAAAAGGAGAGCCTAAAAGCTTCCAGGGGGAAAAGATCCCCAAATTAAAGCAGGTCATCTACAAAAGAATAAGAATCAGAGTAAGATTTCTCTTCAGCAATACTAGATTACGAAAACCAAAAATATACACATGCACACACAATGAGGTACAGCCTTTAACATTTGTAGAGAAAATTTTTCAACACAAAAATAACGTATGAAAATATTATACACATATAATATACATATTATATACATATACATATACATATATACACATATAATATACATATAGAATACATACAATACACATTATATGTATATTATACATATGTACATATATACATATATCTACATACATAATATACATAACGTATGAAAACATTATACACATATTTTTAGACATACAAGGGCCCAGAAAAATTTATCTCATATTACTCTCTCATTTTAAAGAGAGATGCATTGTAACATACATTTATATTTATTCTTTCTTCCTTCAACTAATGTGAAGAGGTACTCCAATAAAACAAGATAGAAAAATAGAAAGAAAACATGTATATTTAGAAAAGAGTAGCCCAAGCCAGAGAGCAAAGAAGAGAAATCCAAAATTAACAGCTGGGCAGCAAACCCCGAGGGCAACTGGTTGCAAATAGAAAGGAGGATGGAGGGATCTAGGATAAAGGGGTGATTCCACACAGTGGAAAGTGCAATGGACTGTCTGCAGGGAAAATGAGGCTATGATAAAGACATATTATGTAAGAAAAAGGCAAAAAAAGAAAAGCACTGAAAAACTCTGGGATATACAATAAGCTACACAATGAAGTCATGATCCAAATGTGAAACAGCTAGTCCAAATTAGAACAGGAAATCAGCGGGTCTAATAAAGATAAATAAAATGAACTGTAAGCAATAAAAAGAAAGATTAAGAAGCTATCAATTGTTATAAATGCATAAGACTCTTCTCCCTAGGTTTCTAAAGTGTCAGAAACTGCAGGAAAAACAAAAGGTTATTTCTAAGTTACAATCCACATACGAAACAAACTTAAAAAGGGCATGATTTTGAGCAATTGCTGGCATTCAAGAAAGGGTCATCCATTTGAACTTCTCTTTTGAGTAGCATGGGATCATGACATTGGAAACAGAGAAGAAAACAGCTCTGCTGTGGACAGTATTTCCCTACTCAAAGTAATGTAAAAGTTGAAAGTCAAATTTCAACAATTGGAATCAACCTTACAAATAGAGCACAGAAAATTTAATTTGATTATTGAATAAACAAAAATGTGATCAACCTAACAGTGTCAAAGTAAAACTATTGCCAACCCAAGATGAGAGGTGGAAGAGAAGATGGAGAAGAAAAGGAAGGTGATTACTGCTTTTCATTATATGCTTTGTTCTATATGCATTATTTTGCGTTAAAATTTCTTTAAATGTTTTGAGTAAGCTGTCACTAGTGGCAAATGCTACAAAAGGTTAAGTGAGAAAGAGCCAGATTTGACTTGTTAGATCACAGGTGACCTTGGAAAGGACCATTTCAGTAGAATATTGGAATGGAATGCAGTGGTGGGTTGGGGATGAATAGAAAATGAAGACCAGGAGAGGACAATTATACCTGTCAGAACTCTTAGGAGAGAAAAGTTGCCCCAAAAAAGGCGGGGGGAGGATTAAAAGCACAGGGAAGGTGGCTGTTGCTATTTTTATTTACATAGAAAAACCTGAGCAGTTTTTCAATTTGCTCAAAGAAAAGAAGTGATGGCAGGTGATGAAATCCACAATTAGGGCAAGGAATCAGCCTCCTACAGAAGAAAGGATACGTACTCTTGTGAAATAAGAAACAAGGCTGGGGGGTCTAGGCTGGCGAGGCAGAAAGCTGGTGAGACACAGCCATGAGCAGGATCACAGAGAACTTCTATCCTCTAGGAAGTGCATTGTGACTAAACTCAGTCCACTGCAAGTTCGTTTGGAAAACAACCAGATGGAGAATTTTGAAAAACATAAAAATTAGCTGAGATTAGAGTTGCTGATCATGCCATCCAAACCAGGTGACCAATGTTAAAATATAAATACCAAATTCAGTACTCTAAACTTTGGGATAACATCAATTGAACTCTCTGCATTATGAATCAAGATCACTACAATCAGCATCACAATTATAGAACTATGTTTTTTAATCTGCATTCTGTCTCCCTTTCAAATTAATCTAATTAATAGAGTACATTGTTTTTTTGGCTGGTAAATATTACAAATAGAAATCTATGTTTATGACAAACTTTAGAAACATACTTTGAGTAACTGAACAGTTATTTTTCAAATGGACATGCAAATCAGCAAATAAATTGGTTGACTTTATTTTAAACTGTGGGTGCCCTAGCAAAATTTATCCATTTTTGGTTTTTGCTTGTTTTATTTCTGTTAACGACCTTCTATCCAAAGTAGTTCCTCCTCTGGGCATGTCTGCTGCTAAAACAGTATTGTGTTACGCCATGCCAGGCTTGCCCGAAGTGACCTGAAGCCTGCAGACAGATTTTAATAAAATGAAGATGTGTTTTTCCTCCAAAGGTTTTATTTTAAATCAAGATATAACTGAAGCCATAATTTTGTGACTGTACAAATAGGTAACCTCATTAAAAATAAAACAACTCTGGGTTGTTTTATTTTGAAGCAGACAGACTGGGTTAAAAAGCCCTGGGAATAAAACTAAATCTTGGTGGCCACAGATACACATGGGTCATTGCTAAAGCAGCCCCAACTTAGGAACATCAGGATGTCAGGGAAAGAAGGTAGTGAGTTTAAAGGGAAATATTTATTGAGCAGCTTCCATTGTGTGTCCTGGATTTCTGGAATATGATACAGTTAGATTCAAGTGTAACACTGCCCACAGCACATCGAAGGTTGTTTATAATACCCTGGGCAATTTGAAACTTTGCGATTTCAACAATGGCACCAACTGAGTAAAACGTTTTGAGTAAAGTAATCACTATGATTTATCGCTTCACACAATTGTGTTTTTAGCTTATAAACAGGCTACCACTGACCCCTTTTATCTAACGCATAAGTGAAATAGTGAATCTGTGGTCTTGGTATCACTCTGTATTAAAAATTATAAAGCAGGTTTTCAGAAATAAAACTTTCCATCACCTCATCAACCACTTTGTTTTATTAGCCTACTTATAATCATTGTTTTTCTGCCTATTCCTGGTTCCAGGTAAGCCTTACTAACTGGTCTTAACCCTGGTCTTCAGTAGCTCTTTTTAAAAATTTTTTTAACATTTATTTATGTTTGAGAGAGAGAGAGAGAGAGTGTGTGTGTGTGTGAGCAGGGGAGAAGCAGAGGGAGAGGAGGGACAGAGGCTCTGTGCTGATGGCAGAAATGGTGATGCGGGGCTGGAACTCACCAACCGAACCAAACAGAGATCATGATCTGAGAGAAGTTGGATGCTCAACAAATTGAGCCACCCAGGCACCCCTTCAATAGCCTTTTTGAATCACTGACTACTGATGTACTGTCTATTAGCCTTTGATGCATCTTTCAGGCTGACATTTCTGTTTCCCGTCTGTGGTAGTTTCACTCACCTCTAAGTTATGTCCATGTTCTGATTGTTTATTATTCTGATCTACCCTTTGATCCACACTCTCTCATCTCAACCACATCTATCTTGTTAAAATCCAGATTTCACTTCTAAAATTAACTTTCTTTAGGGTGCGTGGGTGGCTCAGTTTACTGAGCATCTGACTCTTGATTTTGCTCAGGTCACAATCTCACGGTTCATGAGACTGAGCCCCACATCAGACTCTACACTGACAGCACAGAGCCTGCTTGGGATTCTTTCTCTCCCTCTCCCCCTCAAAACAAATAAATACATAAACTTAGATAGATAGATAGATAAAAATTAACTTTCTTCTATACTATCCTAATGAAATTTCTCCATACTTTCACATTAACTGCTTTGCCTTCTCTCTCTGTAAAAGGGAAAACAAAAACAAAAACAAAACTCCCTCTTTAACAATAACACCAATTTCATTCAAATGTTTGCTTCTAAGCTCTTACAAACAAACTCTTAAAAAAATAAACCAGACTTTTAATTTTTCATTAGGTTCTACTTTCTTAATACCCACTTGCTTCTTCTCTATCTTTACCCTAGTTCTTGGCTGCTTAAATTATCTACTATGACAGGCTGTCCTTCTCCAACTTTTCCACCTAAAAATTCTGATTATAGAGACATTTACCTAAATTTCACTTTCTATAGTTTCTATCATGAACAGAGCTGAAATTGAGTATAATTACTAATCTTATCAATTAAAAAGTTCAGAGCACACATATATGTAGAATCAAAGAAGAAAAAAAACAAAGGCAGATTCTGTTTCTTATCTAGGTTAAGCCTTATAATCCAATGACTCTCTTTAAATTGAATTCTCTCTGTGCATAACCAAAAGCACCCATCACTGTCTATAGAGACATAACATGATATTAGGAGAAAAAGAAAGACAGATGCAGATATAATCCATACACACATATTAAAATTACACACTGCCCAAGAGTTTTGCCTCCTAAAAGTAAACAACTCTTCTTCAAAGAGCACACACACATATAGGTTTTCTCTCAAGTTAATGACTTAAAAATCAAAACTTTAGAACTTCAGCTTGATTTTTCAAATGAGTCTTAGGCTATAAAACTGGACATTCTAGTTGGTCCGAGGGCTGTGGGTTATCATTAAGTTGATTAAAACTGGACATTCCACAGGAATGAATGAAGAGGAAAGCTAGCACTGAGCCTTGGGTTTGAGAAGCATCATCCTAACTGACTCCCCTCAAACAGTAAAATAGGCAAAGAAAGACCCTGTATCGAACACTGGGGTGGAGAGGGGCACACAGAGATAATGGGAGTGGGGGTGGGCAAGGGGAGAAAATGTAAAAATAAAACCGGAAGATGCTTTTATGCACCAATGAGGGCATGTGCCAAGATCTGAGATATAATTAACTCAAACCTCTGCAGCTGAGGGCAAAACAAACCCAAACAAAGGGAACCCCAGGGAAGCAACATATTCTATCTTCCCCCAAATTCCCCAGAAAACAATACACCATCAAAATATTTCTGGTGTACAATCACAAAGTGACACAGCCATTCGTCAGTCTTTAGGATCAAATCAGTCTTTAGGATCAAAACAAAACAAAACAGATTTGCACCTAGAGTAAATAAAAACGTTGTTAGAGGCAGTTTCGTGGCACGATGGAAGCCATATTGTGTAAGTCAGCTTTCTACCTTCTGCCTTATTATTGCAGCTACTCGCACAGAGAATAAACAGTCAAATCAATGCTGACCCAGAAGACATCCTTTCATTCAGAGGCCTTTGGCCTCAATTGCTTCTTGGGTCGCCTTTCTCCAAAAACGGAAAGTACACAATTGTATACGGGATAGCAATCTAGAATAAAAAGAAATGCCATACCCTCTCTTTCTAGCCAAAAGTTATCTTTCTTTGTGTTCATAGTAATAACACCCTTTAAAACTGTCCTTTCCACTAGCTATTCTACATGGAGGTGAAAGCTTTAAATCTTAGAAATGATTATCAGTTCACACTAACAGACTAAAAGAAATCACAGTATGCTTCCTATGAAGGGTAAAACTGAATATCTCAACATTTTATTCTAATGACAGAAAAATACACGTTTTCTTTAGCAGTGACAGGTTATATAAGAAGAGTCAGAGGTCAAAGAGAAAAAGTATAAGATTCATAGAGATCACCTTGCACTGATGCAAATCATATTAGGTGGAAGAGAATATTTATAAGGCTAATTCTTCTAAACAATGTGACACTGATTTGAGTTTGGTACATTATGTTTCAAATACCTATTCACCTGAGGATCACAGGTTCATCCAGGATCACAGATTATTGTGTATTTGCCTACAACAACTAGTACGCTATCAAATGCCACACAGGTAGGTTGAGATCCCATTCTGTGAGAAGTGCTGCTCTCTTTAAATGGAGGAACATTATGCTTTTACTCAAACAAACTAATATCTCGTTGTTCACTAAGCCATCTTGATTATTCCAGGCACAATTGGTCATATCTAGGGAGACAACCCTGAAATGGGCAAAGCCCTAAAATGATCTCTCACTAAATTCCCAGTTTTCTTTTCTTTCCTTACCTGATAATGAGCCTGGGCTTGCTGCGCTGAGTTCAAGGTGACATTGCAGAGTTTGCAGTACAGAGGCTTACATAGCTCCTCCAGGGCAGAGTCTTGCTCTCCCCCCTTAGGTAACTCCTCTTCCCCTGCCAGAGGCAAGGAAGTCTCCTGCCCAAAAGGCCTCTGTGTCGGAAGCGGTAAAGTTCCTGTAGACCTGGCGGCCACTGACATAGGAGGGGAAGATGAGGGCCGCTTAGGCAAAGGAAGCCCGCCGTGTTGCAAGAGGATCATTGGGTAGGAAAGCCTTGGGCATAATCCAGTGGGCGATGAGAAGTAAGGTCTTCAAATCTGAAGAGCAAAAAAACAAAGCAAAACAAAACAAAAAACAAAAAACAACTCACTTAAAAATGTAACCTCAGCAGTATGACATGTAAATGGCCACACCACCTGACCCCTTCCTCTACTTCTCCAAACCACCTTTGGGATTTCTTTTTGCCTCATCTAGCAGACCTCACCTGTCTGTTAACCCACATTGACACTCTGCTCTTCCACTGAGAACAGCATTATAGATTTCACTTTATTTTGCTTGGCACAGCTCCAACTGCGGTCCCTCTGACCCATGAACATTAATAGCGTTGCATCCATGGCTAATTAAATCTAAAAGTCACATGGCTGAAATGGACATCAAAGGTCACCTAGTCCAGAGCCCTTCCCTCAGGCACACTTACACTTAAATACTCTTGATGATAATTATTCATAGACAAAAACACAGGCTAAGAACCTTAGCAAATGTGTCCTTTCCATCCAAACTAGTCTTTCCATCCAGATGATGTCAAAAAGAGCGAAATAAAGCCGGTCATGTCTCAGAACCCTTAAAACACTCCTAGAGCTAGCTAGAGTATCAAGGAAGTCTAGGAGTAACTCAGTTACAGTGTAACAAATAAAAGAGTTCCTTCCCATCAACCAGTAATAGTTAAATAGGTAAGCCAATGATTCCTCCCAGCAGAGGCTGTAGGCAGCGTGTAAGCCAAATGCAGCTTCAGATGTCCTCTGTTTGGATTATACAGTGTTTTGTTTTGCTTTCACTTTTTAAATTGAATTAGTCATCAACATTGAAATATCAAGACATTCCTGGCTTCTCCTGATAAAAGGATGATCTGGCAACACTTAGCACCTGGTCCTATATGGACAATTGGCTAGTTAGTGCTGAGAGGCACTGTCCCCAGGAGCCAGGCCTGCCTTCTCCCGGCCACCTCCTTCCCCACTTAGCCTGCTATCTGTATCTATGCTACTTGCCGGCTCCCTGTAGGCCCTTAAGCTTGGGCCCTCACTTTGTGTGGCCTTATATTCATGAGTCGCCTAAAAAAATCTAAGTATTTTCTCTTCCTCTAGCCACAAATTACCTGCATAAAATAATGTATCAAGTAAATGTCCTATAAGGTAATGGATTCCACTATCATTGGCGCAATTTAATTCTAGTTCCTCATCAGTCTTTCAGCAATTTCCTTTCTCCTTTTTATTAAGTAACCGATAATCTCGATTCTGTTTTGCTCAGAAAAGATCCAATATGTTCCAATACCTCTTCAATTTTATACATGACTTCTCCAGCCTCCCACCCAACTGGCGTTTTCTAACCCTGAGTATCTCAAAATGAACCACAGTACACGCTGAGTTCCCATGATTCTAATTAACCCAAATTAAAATCCTTATTCCAAAACACACAATTCCTTCCACTCTCCCAACACTACTAAAACCTCTTTTCTTGGGGCACCTGGGTGGCTCAGTTGGTTGAGCATCTGACTTCGGCTCAGGTCATGATTTCAGTTTGTGGGTTCGAGCCCCACATCGGGCTCTGTGCTGACAGCTAGCTCAGAGCCTGGAGCCTGCTTCTGATTCTGTACCTCCCTTTATCTCTGACCCTCCCCTGCTTGCACTGTCTCTCTCTGTCTCTCAAAAAATAAATAAAAAACATTAAAAAAAAAAATAAAAACTCTTTTCTTGATCAATAAAAAATGGCTATTTTAAACTGCTGAAATGTTCTGGCTGCAACAGAAATGTGTACATTTTCTGACAATAATAGATTTACTAAAATTAACCAAAATTTTTAAAAGTTAAATGTCTCTTTTACCACAATTAGTAAGTATACCCGTGGAAAGTGTAACCAAGTAATAACTTTTATACCAAATTCAAAGTCTGGGGGTAACAGAGGATATTCAGTGCAATGGCGAAATAAAGGAGTTAAGGGCAAGTACAAAAATTATTAGTCATAATATGCAATACTTCTCATTCATCAATATTTAAAATAACAATATTATTTGATTCTTAAGCAGAAGTACAACTGTCCATCTCTGTAGGGACATAAAGAAAAGCAATACAGATTCAGAACCTTTAAAAAGTCAGATTCTCTACATTCATATTATTCTTCTCAATTAAATCAAGCAAAACTGGCATGGATATTTCAAAAAGGAAAACTAAGGAGACAAAAGCCATTTTTTCAGAAAGTTAACTACCTAATTATAATAATTCACAGTATTAAAAGTCTACACATACCACCTGTACAAAGGCATACTGCTACCAAACTGCCACAAACAAGCTACAAGTTCAGAACAGAAAATGGAGGAGAGTGTCGAAATATCTGGATAAAGGAAATCAAGAATACAAACAAAATCAAATAATACTGATCGCCTCGACATGCCTGGACTTGTTTTATGAAAGCTCACTCCCACTTGAGGAAATTCCACCACGCATCTCCCCCAGTTTTGCCTACAGGTTTCCATCAAAATAAAGGCCAGTCTCAAAGCACAAAGGTCTGAGAGGGCCCTCCCAGAGGTGATAAAATCCTGTGCATTACGGAAAAAATTCTTGCCAAGTACAGACTTATTCATTATCACATTTTATCTTTACAACTTTTAAAGAATAGTTAGATATTCCAAAAGTATTTCTTATAATATTTAACAATCAAAATGATAATGTCAACTCCCAAAAAGGATATGGGCATGACCACTACATCAAGTATTCCATACTTGGGAGAAAAAAAAAAAAACCTAGCATAAAATTTAAATCTAAAAGAAATAAAACCAAGTCTTTAGTGAAAGCATGAGTGGTAGAACATAGAGAAACCCAAAGCACATGCGATTTGGATCCACTCAACTACTGCATTAGATTAAAACTAACTTGATGGCTAATGTAAATAAAATATTCCTCAGATCCTAAAAACCGCTCGATTTTATGCTGTAAGTGGCATAAATGAAGGACTTGTGGTGGCTAAAGTCCTGGTATGGAAGGGGTTGGAGGGACAATAAAGAAAGTCAAAGAAAGCTTCATGGTGTACCCTGGTTAAAGAAAAGGAATGATCGGACTGGGGCCTACTTTTCACACACTGTATTAAAGACAATTACTTTTTCAGTTGGAGAAACCTACTAAGGAAAGAAAACTATAAAGGAACAGGTTATTGGCACCTCAGCAAACTAGGGAAACCTGTACAGTAATTGGGAATTCTGGAAATGAGGGGGAAACCGTGAGCGTTATTCAGAGGTCAGCAGAACGCAGCGAGAAAGAATGAGAAAGAGAAATAGAAAAATAATCAGCTGAGGCAAGGTCTATCATATAAGGAAGATTCAGAAGAATGCAAGGATCTCGGGGAGAAGAGGCCTTGGTGAATTGGCGAATGTTTCCCAGTCTCAGCTAAGACGGTTCCTAATCCAAGGGAACCATTTACACGTTTGAATATAAGCTACATACACTTCAGCATCGCCCACGTATACCTTGCATATGTGCCTGCATACACACGAGCGCGCGCACACTCACGCACCTCCATCCCGTAAGGATGCCATCACGAAAGATGGAATCCCCGGTCTCCCACCGGGCGGGGGCAAGCGCGAGGGCCAAGGCAGCAGCACGCCTAGATCATCCAAAAGGTACACGTGAAATGCTCAAAAACAAACAGATAACAAACAGCGGCGCAAGCCTGTCACGTGGAGGGCAGGTGGAAAGCCCGCACCCGAAGGGAACCGCTAGTAGCCGTCGCTCCGGGCTCGTCCTAAATGCCCCGCGGCTCGCGATCGCCGGCACTTACCGGAACCCTCGGGACGCGCCGGGAGTCTGGGCGCCGAGTCCACCCGGGGCGCCCGCCACTGTCTGCCCAGCGCGCCCGGCTCGGCCCGGCTCAACTCCACCTCCCTCGGTGCAACTTTCCCGGGTGGCCCCCGCGAAGCCCCCTCCGCAGCTGAAGGCTGACTGTCAAAAGTCAGTCCAGTCAGACCCACTGGGAAACAGCTGCAGGAAGTGACTGCGGAACCGGGAGGCGGCGGAGGAGGAGACTGAAGGCGCCTGCCCGGCGTCGCCACTGCGCATGTGCCAGGCGGGGCAGTCCGGCGGTGGCGGCGGCGGCGGCGGCAGTGGCCTTGGCGGCCGCACTGGAGTCTCCAGCATCCCAGACTGCACGG
Organism: Suricata suricatta; assembly: GCF_006229205.1. NCBI lineage: Eukaryota > Metazoa > Chordata > Mammalia > Carnivora > Herpestidae > Suricata > Suricata suricatta. The sequence goes on along the minus strand of NC_043704.1, from coordinate 86,783,350 downwards.
GGGCGCGCCGGACAGGTGCGGGCGCTGCGAGCGCAGGGGCCCTGGAGCGGAAATGGGAAACAAGCACAGGGCTGACGGAGGGCGCACCACCCAGCGGACAGGTCCTAAGTGCTGTTCATCACAAACACCCTGGAAAGTTGATCCAGAGCAGAAGCTTGGGCAGAGCTTTCGTCAACTTTCATCTCCTGTCGTTGAGATCCAAACCTTTTCACTCCAGCCGCGCCCTCAGTCCGCTGGTTTCCGCCTAAGGTCCTGCCAAATTGTCCAGGATCCTTTAAAGTGCTGTGACAGAACCTTTAAACTGCACCTCTCCCCAGGATGGAAGAAGAGCGCGGCTGGAGGTTCAGAGGTCTCCAATCAGACAAGAGCGCGTGTGCGCGCCCATGCACACACACAGACACACAAACACACACCCTCTCTCTTATGCTACCTGGGGTAAGAGATATAGAAGACTTTCTCCAGACCTCTGGATCCCTATCTGCAGAGTACAAAAGACCAGGAAGAGAGCATGTAATGCTAGAATGTCACATCATCACACAGGTAACTTTGACACCTGTAGGGTTGACTTAGAGAGCTGAGCTAAGGAATTTCCAGCTCCAAACTTCTATTAATTGGCAAATTATTCCATAGAAGAGTTGCAGGGCCGGGGTGGCAAAATATACATAAATTTATTATTTTCACCATTTTTAAGTGTACACTTCAGTGCCATTAAGTATACTCACACTCATGTGCTTATTTTTTAATCATTAATTAAAATGTTACGGAGATCTAAGTATAGCAATATGTGTCCTCATAGTAGGCAACTACCACAGGAAATTAAGGCTGTTTCTTTGACTGAAACATACCACCCAGTACCACTGCCAACAAACCAGACTGACTGTTTTCCAGAAATGACTTCATAAATACAATGACCGTTTAGCAATTTTACACACACAGCGAGTACACATAAGCCATTGGGGAGAGTAATCTATCATGCCTAGATAGAAAACAGAATTTTTCTGAATTGATTCTCCAACTGTTTATGTATACATACTTTATGTGTCAAAATTTTACATGGACACGTTGTTTTTAAAATAATAAATGCTGCTGAAATCCACTTTCCATCCCTTTTCTGCATGCTTTTTAGCCGTGTCACAGTCTATACCCTCTAGCTAGGACTGGACCTAGGCCTCTGCTAACCTTCCTGGCCTGACCCTCCCACTAGTCTCCTAAATAATGAACAAAATAAAGTCACTCACATTTACTTGTTTACTCATGGATGGGCCCCACCCATGGCACTCACCCTCCTGCCTCTGTGATTTAGCTCTATCTGCATATTGAGTATCCTTGCATTTCTAAATCCTACCAATCCTTTAAAGCCTCTTCGTCAATAAGCTCCATAGCACTTTGTCTGCACACCTTGCTGACACACTTAGTATTTATTGCGTCATACTATAGTTACTTAAAGAAAGGACTAATCTGCCCCATAAATCCCTTAAGCATAGAAAAGATAGGTATCTTGGAGTTTTCAAGTGGTATATCTCATTTTTGCATGCAGTTTTGTATGTCAGGACAAAAATCTGAAATATTAACTGAGGTGTCTCATCCTCCAGCTCTGTACACACACACATGCATTTCCGTGTCCTTACCCAGGGTCTCAGACTCTTCCCAGACAGCCAGGGCACTTCCTTCCCTGCCTCAGGAAGAAAGAAGAAGCAAGTCTCAGATGTTTGTTTAATAGATTTCAAGCTCATGGTGTGACAGTAGTCTTATAAGTCAAAGGTTTGGTTTTGCAATAGCTGTACTTTTCAGTTCTTAAGAAGCTGAAAGAAAAAAAGACACTAGATCATGATGTATTAGTTTTGCTGTAAAAAACAAACAACTCCCAAGTCCCAATGGCTAATTGCCAGAAAGGTTTGTTTCTTGTTTATATTAATAACATGCTATGGATCAGCTCCCTGGGTCTTCTTGCTCCAGGTCCCAGGCTGAAGAAGCAGCCCCTATTTGTGACTTGGCAGTTCTCATGGTGTATGGGAAGAGCCAGAGAGCTGGTGGACATGAGGCCTCTTAAGGCCACTTCTTCACTGTGTCATGACATGTCCACTCAAATCCTATTGGCCAAAACCTTTCATAGAGTTTCAAAGCCCAAGTCAGTGGAGATGAAGCCTACAGCTTCCATAGGCAAATCACATGTCGATGGGCATGGAGTACAATCTTATGAGGCAGTGATGGACAGTGGTTTAATTATAAACAATAGTGCAATCTGCCACAAGCAAAGAGAAATCAACTATCTCATCCTCGAGGTGTTGGTATGTATCTCCAAGAAGGGACTTGTGCCTCCTCTTCACAGTCAAGATTAGCCTGAAAGAAGCTATGGCGTTAAAAATAACAGAATCCCCAGATATGTTTCTAATATCTGAAGACAAAAAAGATCTCAGTTTTATTACTAGGACAGGGATCAGGAAAGCAACCAAAATCTTGGGGGTTTTCTTTAATAAGCCAACAGAGAGAAGTATGTTTTAGCATGAAGTATTTGGGTATGAAGGGTGAGAGGAAAGGCCTCAAACTTGTTCTTTAGTATCTATGGCAATAAAGACCCTTGGAAGAGGCTGAGGTTTGAACGGCCTAGAGGTCAAAATTAAGGACAGAGCTGAGTGCATAGATCAGTAATCAAAAAGCAATGGAAATGTGGACATCAGCTTCTGAGGTCAAAGGCAAAGGTGTTTGCATCTGAAGTCAGATATTTCTCCTTACCCCCTACCTCTGCACCCCCACCCCAAAGAATTTAGTGGCTACCCTGAGAAGAACAGGGGAGTCAGATCATTCTAAAGTGATTACATTTTAACCAGAAATTATTTGAGGATAGGAGAGATTTGTGGGTAACAGAAGTGCAGGTGAAATTAGCCAAATTAAGTTTTCTGGGCTTAGGAAGAGCAAGATCTCAACATCGAGACTAATTTCAATTATGTTTTAATTTTTTTGTACTCTTAAGTTTTATTACCTGATTTAACATAACTAGTATATTTGTATTACCATGCCCAATTGGATAAATGAATGAATGAATAAATGAATGAATGAATGAATGAGGTACTTCTGTTTCCTCCCCCCTGAAATAGGGATTATAGTGCCTGACAATTATAAGTTCTAGGAATGTTGTCTCTTTTGTGTAACTATTATATGGGAAACTCTCAATTTATCAAAAGGAAACTGCCATATTAAAATAAGGATAATGATTTTTCATTATGTTAGATCATAGTAAGAAAATCTACATTTAGCATTAGTTTATTTACCAAGAAGATGGTTCTAACATGCATTTGGTGTCATGGCTTGAGCCTATGGGGAATCTAAGCCAGGAGTCTTCATGTTATACCAAAATCAAAAAAAAAGGAGAAACACTCATTCCTCTCTATGGACTGATGCAATTTATCAGGTCAGACCCTCTTTGGAATATAAATTTCCATCATCCTTTGAGACCACATCCTTTACTCCCATGCCCAGGCCATGACACATTACGTCTTCCAGATCTACCTCCTTCTTTAAATCATCAGAGAGACCCTCCAAAATTATTGTCTCTGATACTAACCTCTGCTTTGCAACACAATCCATCCTTTACAATCAAAGCAGTACAACAAAACTCAAATCAAGCAAAATAATCTCTCAAGAATTTTAATAACATTTTAACATTTTTTACTTAAAAATGTTGGGGTGTTTGGATGGTTCAGTCGGTTAATCTCCAACTTCAGCTCAGGTCATGATCGCACATCCATGGGTTCAAGTCCCACATCAGGCTCTGTGCTGACAGTTCAGAGCCTGGAGCCTGCTTCCAATTCTGTGTCTCCCTCTCTCTCTCCCTCCCCCTCTCATGCTCTGTCTCTCTCTATATCAAAAATAAATAAAACATTTAAAAATTTTAAAAAATAATAAAATAAAGTGTGGAGAAATAGTGGGAAAGTGGCGACATCACTGGCATGATTTTTTTAACCTCCCTAAATTCCCCTGTTTAAAAAAGTAGAGAAAGTAAGTAGTAGCCCAAAAGTCTTTGGACAACTACTACCGTAGATTATCCCCACCACCCCAAAACATAAGTAACAACAGGGACAAACCACCAATAGCTACAGAGCCACGTGGTATCAGCAAGAGAAAGCAGAGAAAAACATCAGGGACACCAGACAGACTGAGAACACCACTCCAGCTGACAAGGATGCACCAGAAAGCTCAGTGGGCCAATTCGAGTACAGCAACTGAAATGAAGAAGAGCCATGCACCGTGTGGGAGAAGGTGCATGCAATAGGTACGTCATGAGTCTGGAAGGGACTAGAGCACATCGGGGCCCATGAACTCTCAGAGCTAACTAACCCTAACTCCATTCCCCAACTGAGGAGAAAGTGCTGGGAATAGAATCCAAACGCTGCAGGTGACAGAAATAGGAGAAAGGACATCCAGAACTGAAGAGGGGAAAGAGTCAGGAGATCTCAGAAAGTAAGCCAGGCCTGGTGAACACTACATGGGGAAAAGGGAAGAGTGATCTCTGAAGTTGGACATTGAAAAGGTATCTTAAACTGCCCATCCTCCAGCTCCTAATCAAACCTGTAGATTCAACTGCCAGCTAGCAAGACATAACAGAGGACAGAGAAACGTGTTAAACTGCACTATGGGGATGCACTCAATAAAATCCAGACATAGAACAAATAATCTGGTTTCTTCAAGATTGAATTACACAGTAAAACAGGGACAGCGAAAGAAGGCAGGGTGGGGGCTGGTTAAATCTTTTACCTGCAGATTAACATCTCCCTCCAGGAGGAAGAAATCTCTATAGAACTAGGAACACCAAAGGGAAAGAGAAGACTTGATACTCCAGCTCAAGCAGTCAGAAAGAGAGAGCAAATTTTTCTTCCTCCATCTTTTTCTTCTATTCAGTCGTCAATAGAGTGGGTAATGCCCAACCACATTGGGAAAGGCAATTCACTTTACTCAGTCTACTGATTCCAATGCTAATCTTTTCCAGAAACACCCTCAGACACACCCTGAAATAATGTCAACCAGATATGTAGACATCTCATAATCTAGTCAAGACTCATAAAATAAACAATCACAGGGGGACCTGGGTGACTCAGTCGGTTGAGTGTTTGACTTCAGCTCAGGTCATGATCTCATGGTTCATGGATTCAAGCCCTGTATTGGGCTCTGTGCTGACAGCTCAGAGCCTGGAGCCTGCTTCAGATTCTGTGTCTTCCTCTCTCTCTCTGCCCCTTCCCTGCTCATCCTCTGTGTCTGTCTCTGTCTTTTAAAAAAATGAATGAATATTTTTAAAATTTTTTAAATAAATAATCATATTATGTAAGATAATGAATGCTATTTTAAGCTCCTAAAATTGGTTAATTTGTTAAGCAAAGATAACTAATATAAGCCTCCCCCATTTAAAAAAATTTTTAAATATATATTACTTTAATAAAAATAAAAACATATATCTCACTACTCTTTTTTGTTCTTGTTTTCTTGCTCATTCTTTGCTGTTTATACTTCCTGGTTAATGTTAGAATCACATTGTCAAATTCCCCAAGAAAAACCCTTTGGGATTTTAATCCAAATTGCATTAATTAATTATTTATTTATTTGGGAAGAAGTTAAAATTTTACAGCATTATCTTCCTCACCATTCTCCAATGATTCAAGACTTCTATGTCCTTCACTAAGATTTTGTGATTTTTTTCAACATAGGTACAATATTAGACATATCATTATAATTATTCAGATAAGTAAAATATACATTTTGTTCTACTGAATGAAATCTACTTTAAGTAATTATTGCTGGCATGTAGAAAATTACCAAGACCTTGTATTATGCTCAAGGATTTAAGTAACTTGATTATATGTTTATACTATCGCTAAAATCATACACTCTGCCTTGTGAGCAAATCTATCAACATACAAGAGACAAAAATGAGTACTTTTAATATGATGGCAATCATATTTCTCTTCTCTATCCTGTGAATTTTCAAATTATCCAATGTTGGTCTTATGATCTATAGACAGCAGAAATAATTGGCAACTTTCCTAAAAACTCCATATTTCTTCCCTAGACTCCCTTCACAGTCTACATAACTTCTCTACCAATTCTAAAAAATACTAGAATTAATTTTTATTTAAACATATGTCTTCTCACTCAGACCAGTTAGTTTCCATCTGCTTCTTTGTCATTGACACCACTAACGTGAACTCAATTTTGCATACCCATTATTTAAAAAAAAGCCAAACTATACTTTTTCTTGACCTTTTACCCTTGCAGTTACTATTCTGTTTGGGAGAAGCCATTAAACATCCACATATTCTTATCTGTACCATTTTGTGTATGTGCTTATCAGTGACATCCAATAATGGCAAGAAGGATACAGTTATCTAATGTTGGAAAGGAAGAACAACCAATGTGAAATAAGAGCCTACCATGTCAGACACTGTGACGGTGGCTTTATGATCTTTACAACAATTCCTTACAATAAGGTATGTATTAATTTATCTATTTTGTAGATGGGAGGAATGATTCTGAAATTTTGGATTATAATTTAAAGTGGTTTAGCTTAGGTCTCTTGGCCCCCAAAGTCTTGGCTTCCTCAATTAGAACTTCTCAAACTCATTTGCACACAAATCACCTGAAGATCTTGTTAAAATGCAGATAATGTCTCAGTATGTCTGAGGTCAGGACTGAGATTCTGCATTTCTAACAAGCTCCCATGTGATGCCAACACTAGTAGTCTCAATACCACACTTTGATTAGCAAAACTGATCACCTGGAATTTTAGACAGTCTGAATCATTGGAAGGAGCACAGGCTTTGGAATTTGATCATCAGAATTCAAATTCTAATGCAGTTATTCACCAGCCTTCTCACCTAGCATAAATTGGAGCCCCTTGGTGGCTCAGTTGGTTGAGTGTCTGACTTCGGCTCAGGTCATGGTCTCATGGTTCATGGCTTGGAGTCCCGCATCCCGGCTCTGTGCTGACAGCTAGCTCAGAGCCTGGAGCCTGTCTTCAGATTCTGTGTCTCCCTCTCTCTCTGCCCCTCCCCTGCTCACGCTGTCTGTCTGTCTGTCTCTCTCTCTCAAAAATAAATAAAACATTAAACAATTAAAAAAAAACCTAGCATAAATTTTTTCTGAACCTGAGTTCTCTGCTATGAAATATGGAGAAAATAAGACCAGCTTCACAGGATTGTTAGCATAAAAATAATAATAATATTATTATTTATGTATGTCTAGTATCTGACACATAGCAAAGGCCTCTCCTTAATTTGCCTCTAGTTGAGAACTTAGAATATTGTTATAAAAATCATAGCTGCTTAATACATGTACTTCTTGGTGGCCATGACAGAAAACAACTAAAACTGATTGGGCAGACGGAATGGAAAGATCTCAGATTTCATAGAAGTACAACTATGGGAAAGGCAGCTGGGCTTCTAGAACCAAGGACTCAGATTCTGCCAGGAATCTCTCTCTAGGATTTGTGTCTTCCCTAGGGCTAATGGGATTCAGACTATTTCATTGCAGTCATGTTTCTCACAGGTAGAAGGCTTGGATGCCAATAGTTCCCAATCATTACAGCTTAAGACTTCCACCATCAGAGAAGACTGAATCTTAGGCCTTCTTGTTTTTGTTCCAAATTTTAAAACCCTTGAAAACAGCATTAAGGAGGTCACAGTTGGGATGAGCACTGGGTGCTATATGTTAAATGATGAATCACTAAATTCTACTCCTAAAATCATTATTACACTGTATGTTAACTAACTTGGATATAAATAAAACTAACTAAATAAATAAATAAATAATAAATCTCTTGAAACAGAATTTACTTAGACTGGGTGGGTCAAATGTCCACCCTGATTCCAATACCTCTGGCCACAAAGAGGGGATATTGCTGGAAATACTAGTTACTTCAACTGCCAGTTGGTGGCAACTACAGTGAAAGACATTAGTGCCAAAGGAAAGAACTGGAAGAAACCTAGGTAATTGTCTCAATAGTGACACCCATTTTCTAAGTGACTGTGGGTAAATCATTTAATAGCTTTGAGTATCATTTTCTTTATATGCATAAAAATGCTTTGGATTAGATATCTGAGCTCATATCCAAATATAAAATGTTATGAGTCTATACATATATGTGATAAAAATGTAGACTTCCTTTTAGTTTAACTGTTAGCTTTTTTTTTTTTTAAGAGAGAGAGCATGAGCAGGGGAGAGGGTCAGAGAGTGATAAGGGGAAGAGAGAGAGAGAGAGGAGAGAGAGAGAATCCTAAGCAGGTTCCACACTCAGATTAGAGCCCAATGCAGAGCTCAATCCCGCAACCCTAGGGTCATGACCTGAGCCAAAATCAGGAGTCGGAGTTTCAACCAACTGAGCCACCCAGGTGCCCCTATCTGTTAGCTTTTTTAAAAAATCTATCAAACAGCACCATCTTCCATTAGTATTTTTCAAGCTATTAAAGAATGGCAGGCACACCTGATGAGGTCCCGGTGAACCATTCCGGTGCTAGTGTTCTTTAACATCAGTCAGTGTGGTTCACAGTTGCATTTGAAAGGAGAGAGCATTCCAAGTTGATGGTACTATTTATGGTTTGCTATAACTGTCAAATTAATTCTTGTTTTTAAGTAGGACAACCCCACCCTCCCATTGCTTAACAAGCAGGGGTCTGGGAAACAATCACCACAAGTAATAAAAACATATCCATAGTATGAATAGAAAAGAGCCTGCTATAGATGAACATAGGGGAAGGGAAGGAAAAATAAGATAAAAAGAGAAAGGGAGGCAAACCTATAAGAGACTCTTAAATACGGAGAACAAAGTAGGGTTGCTGGAGGAGTGTTGGATGGGGGGTTGGGCTAAATGGGTGATGGGCAGGAAGGAGGGCACTTGTGATGAGCACTAGATGCTATGTAAGTGATGAATCACTAAAATCTACTTCTGAAATCATTACTCCCCTAAATGTTAATTGACTTGGATTTAAATAAAATTTAAAAATTAAAAAAGAACCCATTGACTAGCTTCCAAGAAGGT
>NC_043704.1:86742632-86774228 GCF_006229205.1 Suricata suricatta | reverse complement strand
AGCCAGGCAGAGAAGGACAGAAACCATATGTTTGCACTCATAGGTCTAGCAGGAAAACAAGAGAGACCTAATGGAGAACCAGGGGGAGCAGAGGAGGGAGAGAGAGTTGGGGAGAGAGAGGGATGCAAAACGTGAGAGACTATTGAATGCTGAGAATGAACTGAGAGTTGAGGGGGAAGCGGGAGGGGGGAAAAGAGGTGGTGGTGATGGTGGAGGGCACTTAAGGGGAAGAGCACTGGGTGTTGTATGGAAAACAATTTGACAATAAAATATTATGGAAAAAAAATTTGCATGATGTGGTAAGAAATTGAAGACGTTCAATACAAATTAAAAGTTCAATACAAATTAAAAGAGGGGTACCTGGGTGGCTCAGTCAGTTAGGCATTTGACTCTCAGTTTCAGCTCAAGTCATGATCTCTTGGTTTCCTGAGTTCGAACCCTGTGTCACCTCTGCATTGGCTGCGTGGAACCTGCTTGGGATTCTCCTTCTCCCTCCCTCTCTGTCCCTCCCCCACATGCTGTCTCCATCTCTCTCAAAATAAGTAAACTTTTAAAAATTTTTTAAAAAATAAAAGGAGAGTGACAGAAGATGATGTTGGAAAAAGAGTCAGGGCCAGATATTGAAAAACACAGAAAGAATTTGAGTTTTATTCTAAGTACAATGAGAAGACTCAATTCTTTTGAACAAAGAGTAATATGACCTGATTCTTATTTTATGATCACTTTATTAACTGTGTGAAAAATGGCCTGGGAGTGCCTGGCTACATCAGTTGGTAGAGCATGTGACTCTTGATCTCAGGATTTTGAGTTCAAGCCCCACATTGGGTGTAGAGATTACTAAAAAAAATTAAAAATTTAAGGGTCACCTGGGTGGCTCAGTCAGTTGAGCATCTAACTTCAGCTCAAGACACGATCTCATGGTTTGTGGTTTTGAGCTCCGTGTTGGGCTTTGCGCTAATAGTGCAAAGCCTGCTTTGGATTCTCTGTCTCCCTCTCTCTCTGCTCTTCTGCTCTTAAAAATAGATACAACATTTAAAAATAAAATTATAAACATTAAAAAATGCTTAATATTTATTAATTTTTCAGAAACAGAGAGACAGAGTGCAAGCAGGGGAGGGGCAGAGAGAGAGGGAGACACAGGGTCTGAAGCAGGCTCCAGGCTCTGTGCTGACAGCTCTGAGCTGCACAGAGCCCTATGCAGGGCTCAAACTCATGAGCCATGAGATAATGACCTGAGCCAAAGTCAGACATTTAACGGACTGAGCCACCCAGGTGCCCCTTAAATTTTTTTAAAAAGCCTGCCACATTGGATTGATTCCAGAAATATGATATTGGTTCAACATTAGAAAACCAAATGTGTAATTAAGCCTTTAGCAAATTAAAAGACAAAATCCATGATAATTTCAATAGATGCAAGAAAAGCATTTGATTAAGAAATGTAAGCTCTATTTATGACTTAAAAAATTAGCACTTCCACTTTCCAGTCTGGCACATAAAGAAGCTTGGAAGTCATCATCTGATACTAAGAAGTAAAAAACTGAATAAACTGAAAAATCAACAACTCTCCTCAGAGAGTTGAAGATAAATGAGGTCAAGGGTAAATCGCTGTCCCTAAAGTTAGGGAGATCAACAAGAGAATATACAGAATCACAACTTAGGAGAGCAAAAACCCATAATCAGCAACCTCCTTGGGAACTGGTGGCTGGAGTAGGCAAAGCTGAACTGTAATTGACAAATTACTGGAAGTTCAATATAGACCATTCTGACAGTTAGAAGCTCCCGGAGGACCTAGTCACAGGGTGGGACAGAGGGGCACTTTCATAAGTTTTAGCTCCTGGAGTTCTACCAGGTTCTCAAAGTGAATATCAGAGAAAAATCCCTTTGTACTTCCATCAGTGGGAAGGAAAAAGAACTGTTTTGAAATATGCAAGAGCATCATGTTCTTCTTAACAAGATCTGCCCTCAAGAGAAACTATTTAAGTAGAGACTAGACTACTAGGGTCTTAAGAAAGCCTAACTGGCCTGGGAGAAGATAATTACCCAACTCCAGCCAACTCTAGCTAACTTGTCCCACCTAAGGAGTGCGAGAGAGTAGGGGGGCGGGGGGGGGGGACAACTAAGCAGTATGTGTGAAGTTCACAGTCCAGAGGCACATGCTCACTAAAAGTCTAAGACCTACTCATAGGACTGTAGAAACTTCCCCTCCCCCGCCACACCTACCACCACATTACTAAAGGCCTATTAATAGCAGTTCCTTCTGCCCAGTATAGCATGTCCGGATATCAAAGGAAAAAATTACAAGGCATACTAAAAGGCAAAAAACACAATTTGAAGAGAAAGAGCAGGCATCAGAACCATACTCAGATATGGCAGGATATTGGGATTATCAGACTGGGAATTTAGAACTACTATGATAAAATGCTAAGGGCTCTAATGGATGAAGTAGATAGCATGCAAGAAATCAACAAATGTTGGGCAATATAAAGCAGAGAGATGGAAATTCTTTTTTTTTAATAGTTTATTGTCAAATTGGTTTCCATACAACACCCAGTGCTCTTCCCCACAAGTGCCCTCCTCCATCACCACCACCTCTTTTCCCCCCTCCCCCTTCCCCTTCAACACTCAGTTCATTTTCAGTATTCAATAGTCCCTCAAGTTTTGCGTCCCTCTCTCTCCCCAACTCTTTCCCTCTTCCCCTCCCTCTGGTCCTCCATTAGGTTTCTCCTGTTCTCCTGTTAGATCTATGAGTGCAAACATATGGTATCTGTCCTTCTCTGCCTGACTTATTTCGCTTAGCATGACACCCTCAAGGTCCATCCACTTTCCTACAGATGGCTAGATTTCATTCTTTCTCATTGCCATGTAATATTCTATTGTGTATATATACCACATCTTCTTGATCCACTCATCAGGCGATGGACATTTAGGTTCTTTCCATGTTTTGACTATCGTTGATATTGCTGCTATGAACATTGGGGTACATGTGCTCCTATGCATCAGCACTTCTGTATCCCTTGGGTAAATCCCTAGCAGTGCTATTGCTGGGTCATAAGGGAGTTCTATCAATAGTTTTTTGAGGAACCTCCACACTGTTTTCCAGAGCGGCTGGGTGGCTGGCTTCTTAAGGGGAGGGATCAGTTTCTCTAGGCTCAGGCCGGGATTTGTGCTGCCGCTGCATGAGGGGAGGTGTGCTGCCTGAGGCGAGGTGCACAGCAGAAGGTGAAGTACACACCCTTACAGACACCACTGCAGACTCCCAGCCCCCAGCCGGGATAGCGATCGCTAGGGGGAGGGAGCAATTTCTCTTGGAGACAGCTGGGATTTGCGCTGCTGCTGCCCGAGGCGCCGGGCGCTGCCGGAAATGAACTGTGAGTTCCTGCAGCCGAAAGCACAGCCCCTGCCTCCACCTCCGCCAACGCCCTGCCAGGATCGCGTAGAGGTGGGGGCTATTTTTTCCTTGTTGGCACCCAGGATTCGGGATTCACTCGGCCAATGCTGGAGGTGAGATGTGCCACGGAAATGAGGTGCGTGCTCCCACTCCCAAAACCAAGGTTGGAGTGAGCGCCCCTGGCTCTGCCACTGCTGCAGCCGCTGACTCCCTGCCGAGATGGCGCAGGGCTGGAAGCTGTTCTTTCCCTTGCACCACCTGGGTTCGGGATTCGGGCTACCCAGCGGTTATATATGGAGTGAGTTTCTCTCTCCAAGCGTGGTTAAGCGTTCTTTACCTCTTCCCCAGAGACAGTATTATGAGCTTGTTCAGTCTCTCTGTCTCTTCTCTTTGTCTCTCGGGCTCCGCGTGCTTGCCCTGTGTTGGGCTGGGGCTCCCACCTACCCTGCCCATCTTGGGCTGGCCCGTTTTCCAATCTCCCCAGTTCGCACTCACTTACTCAGGTATCTTTGAGGTTGTCTTCTTTCTGGAGTCCGTATTTTCTCCTTCCGCTCTTGCAGATGAGAGTAATGTCCTTCTCAGTTCGATAGATGGGGCAGACGGAGTTTACAGAGCTCTCTTCCTCTCCGCCATCTTGGCTCCTCCCCAAGAGATGGAAATTCTAAGAAAGAACCAAAAAGAAATGCTAGAAATCAAAAACACCATAACAGAACAGAAGAATGCCTTTATGTGTTTATTAGTAAATTGGACATACCAAAGAAAAGAATATCTGAGCTTGAGGATATCTCAATTGAAATCTTCAAAACTAAAAAGCAAAGAGAAAAAAGATTGAGATAAAAAAAAAAAAACCAGAACAGAATGTCCAAGAACTGTGGAACAACTACAGAAGATGTAACATTCTAATAAAACAATGCAGATCTAAGAAGTCTCATCCAACCAATAAGAAACCTGGAGGCAAAGATTGCCCAACAGAAGTAGGCAGGAAAAAAAATCAGACCTCAGTACCCCCACATACCCAGTCATAGTGTAAAGAGTGCAGCTTTGTCTCAAATGCTGCAATAGATTCTAAAGGTGCTACGGTCAAGGCTGTCAGCTAACTTCACAACTCACAGCTTCTTTCTTAAAGGGAGAAGGCTCCAAAGCTGCCACAGTCCATCCCTTGCATCAAAATAGTTACACTATTTCACACTCATTTAGGAAGCAGCTTCTCCTTTTTTGCTAAGGAAGAATATTAGTAGAAGGAGGTTAGTAGGAAAAACTATAGCCCCATTGTTGTAAATGGTCTTTAGACCATGACGGGCACTCACCCTCTAACTTCCTCCATTCTCCCTCACCCTCAACTGTCATCCCTGAGGGTCTTCATGGCTTACCATTGTGTGATCTACCACCTTGATACTGAGGGTTCTGAGCCCAGCCAACCATTCAAATTTCAGGCTGTGGTTGCCATACCTCTCCAGTCACAGATCCAACCTGGCAAGAGAGAACCAAGAAGCACCCAAATGGATCACTTGAGTTCCACATTGTTCCCCCATGACATAACACTATCCTATTGAGTAGAGTTAATTACTCCTGCCAAGATGATGACTTCTCTTCTCACCTGAAGATTCCTAGGTAAAAGATGTCTAAACTGCATAGGCAAGAGCCACATCTTGCAGTTCCATGTGATTATAGCTGTGTCCCCTGGAGAGTGCACCCCCTTTAGGGACCAGGACCTCTATCCAACAGTTGCAGGGAGATTTCTAGGATAGGAAGTGCTATTTCCTCCAATGGATCACTATGAATAATGATAAGTGAGGCTTAGTCCTATCTCAATCCCTTGATCCTCAATTCCTGGATGCATGTATACTTCTTATTGGGAACACAGTGTCCAACGGAGGTCTCCAAATCATATGTACATTTAGCATCAGGCAAGATGATGCTTCAAGCTCACAAAATACTGCATACATTAAGTGTCTATTCCCATGAGAACCTTCTAGAATGAAAGAAGCCCCATATAGACAACTTGCCACCAATTGGTTGATTGACCCATCAAGGAAGAGAATGATATCATGAGCTCAGCATTGATTGTTCTCTGTTGCTTGGCAGTTTGGATATTCAAAGGCAATAATGTCTAGCAGCTTTAGTAAGTGGAGCTATCGGGCCCATAAGAAGACTTGATCTCTCTGCCACCATGACTATTTCATTTGTGTCATCATGCCAGTTTCAAACGGCTGATTAGAAAAGTTGGCTAGCATACCCAACTATATTCAGTGCTTCTTCTAAAGTGAATGCTTTCTTGTGGGTGTGATTCCAAAATTTTCAAACTTCATAACTACTTTTATTGCATCCATCCACATATATCTACCCCTGACTTTCTTTTCTCTGATCTTCCAGTGTTTTTTTCTTTCCAGAATAGTGTGCCAGTCCATTTACCACCTCTCATGAGCCTGTGCACATTCTTCCCTTGGATAGAACAGTATTTTCAAGGGGTACTGGGGTGGTTCAGTTGGTTAGGTTTACATGTTTACATGTATTAAACAACACCCTCATTGTCAGCTCATCTATTTTGTCCCTAGGGATGCCACACTCTATTGACCATCTCTGCAATTCTTTGTAGTTCTAGCCTGCTACTATGAACTGAATGTTTGTGACACCCTTCCCCGCCCCCCCCGCTGCCCCGCCAAAGCCATATGCTGAAAGTCTTAAAACCCAGAGTGATGGCATTTGGTGGACCCTTTGGGAGGTAATTAGGTTTAAATGGAGTCATGAGAGAGAGAGAGAGAGCCCCTATGATGGGATTTATGTCCTTTTAAGAAGAAAGGAGGACCAGAGCTTCCTCTCTCGTTCATGGGAGGATGCATCAAAAAGCCCATCTGCAAACCAGAAAGAGGGCCCTTGCCAGAAACCACAACCCATACTGACACCCTGATTGCTGACTTCTAGTCTCCAAAACTGTAAGAAAGAAATTTCTTTTGTTTAAGCCAATTGGTGTGTGGTGTTTGTTAAGGCAACCCAAACTGAGCAAGACAGCTGCCATTCCAGCCTCTCTGGACATTACAATAATTTGAACTCCCTGGCTTCCAGCAGATAATCATTACCCCCTGGGCTCTATAGCTTTGAGATCCTATTGTTCCCATTGCCACCATGAGCCAAGCTATGTGACAACCACTCCTATCATCAGTCACAGCCTGCAAAGGAGAGCCACCACTGATTAGTGATGCTCCTCTCACCTGTACATTTATCATGGCCTTGGTAGATAGTGTGACCTGCTGGGTCTTGGACTGTAATTTCCTGTTGGGTTTTCCAGCAGCATATAATATAAACATTCTGGCATGCTTAATCTTTAAACCTTTTAATCCCTTACTCCACCATTAGCCATGGTAATTCAGGCATTTCAATTTCATTCAGCATGGGCTCTTGCCGTCTTCAAGCTTCTTGGAGTTCCCTTAGCAATCTTTTCCTTATCCAGTCTTAAAATTCAGGCTTTTTTTTTAGTAGGCTTCAAGCCCAACACAGAGCACAATGTAGAGCTTGAACTCATGACCCTGAGATCAAGACCTGAGCTGAGATCAAGAATCAGACACTTAACTGACTGAGCCATCCAGATGTCCCTTAAATTTTAGCCATTTTGATCAAGAAATTTCCCAGGGTCCTGACACTACATTTTGACTATTTCCTGCAATTCCTTTGTGGTATGATCTCTTTCTTCCCATGTCAAGTCTAGTATGTCATTGGACTGGCTATACTGTGATTTAATGTTCATTACTGGCCTGAAAGCCAGAAGAGTAAGCAAGGACAGATCTTGAGGAAACCTATTGCCTTGCAGAGGAGAGGGCATGGGGAATAGGAGATGGGAGTGTTAACTTTTTTTAAGATTTTACTTTTAAATAATCTTTACACCCAACATAGGGTTCAAACTCAAAGCCCTGAGATCGAGTTGCATACTCTACCAGCTGAGCCAGCCAGATGCCCTGAGTACTAGGTTTTAATAGGGAAGGCCAAATATGCTGGCTCTGAGGGCTCAGGGAAGTCTGCGGATTCAAAGTCTTCGAGATTGTCCACACAAATGTCCTCATCTCATATTGTCAGAGACCCAAGCTTCCCAACCACAGCCCCAACCTTAGCACAGCAGTCCTGCCTTAGCTGAGTGGTCAATTCATCTTTGTAGCTTGGTGATTCAAACTTTAAGTCCCCACTATAGTTTTTATCAATCTCTGCTCTGTAAATTTAGGAAAGAAAGAACTAGAGGAGTTACCAAGGAGGCTCTATGACCTTCACGCTTTGTTTTCAATTCTTTGTTAAATGCCCTCAACATTCCATTATCCCTCCATTGTTGGGGCATCCATGCAACTTAATAACAGCCAACCAGTTTCATGTCTTTGTATGCGTTATCCACACACCACCTGCCAACCTTCCAAAAACCTGAATTATTGCACCATAGGAAGATGCTCTCCTCCACCAGAACATTTCCCCAAATCACCACTGGTGGAACTTTTAGGAATTCGGCGGGCATCTTGTACATAAACTATCTTTGCCTCATGTACCACCTGGAATGGGGCTGCTATCACCAGCCAATTGGTGAATGAGCCAATCCTCAGGCTTCACAGCTGATGCCTTACTGCATTACTTCAGGTGCCTGAGTAGGCAGACACCAAGGCAATGTTAGGAGGGCAAGAGGTTTATTAGAGGTTGATGTCTGCAAAGTTTAAAGGGAATGAAGCAGTACTAGGCAGGAAAACCTTCAAAAAACAATGCAGATCAGACAGTCTTAATCAGCTCAGTGTGGAGTGCCAGGATAAAAACTGCTGGCGGAATTCTTGCATCCTACTTCAAAATATGTATGTTTGTATATAGAAACAATGTTTTAAATTAGTTGCTGCCAGGGGGACAAGTGAGTAACCGCATGTCTTGTGGTAAATGGACAAAATACTATAGCAGTGAATGCATTGGTTTTATAAAATTGGATTAAAGCAAGCTCCTACCAAACATGTTTTTAATTTCTTGTCAATTTTCTCTTCTCTCCTGAGGTAACAATATATTGGAGATCCCAGAATCCCATAAATATGTGAATAGAGACTCACACAATGTTTATTTGTATGTTTGTTTGTTTTTACTACATCACAAGCTATGAAGGGAACTCATCAAGGGGAGACACTCAAAATGCAGTCACAAAGATAATAGGGTGCAAGCAGACATTCAGGCTAATGTCAGGCATTCTATGGAAACACATCACTAGTGACATAGGAAAGATTATGGCCTCCTTAATCCAGGGTCTGTACCCTTTCCAATCTTGGGATTACTTGTCAAAACACATTTTAAATGAAGAAAGTGAGACTTCATCATTAAGTCTATAATTTTTATCAGATGTAAATTTAAAAGTCTCAAATGGTTCATGATCCTCAAGATCAACTTCCTTCACATACCCTCAAAAATAATTTTTCACTGAAGCAATGCTATTGTTTTTTATTTTGGAAAGTTTACAGCCTATTATTTTTCCCATCCTGTTAAACATGCTAGGTAAAGAGGCAAACTTTTTCAAATAAAATGTTCTCAGTAAATGATGCAGGATAAGCAGCCCTGCAGCTTTATATGTGATGCCCATTTATTTATTTTTTTCAGTTGCTACTCTGTTCACTTAACATTCACATATCTGGTTGAAAATATTTTTCTTTGCCCTTGGCAAATAAAGATGACTTCACAAATGTTCTCATTGTCAACAATAGTAAAGAAAAACAAATGAAAAGCTAGATCAATAGTTTGTCTTCAACATAATATTGTTATATTTGTTGGAGTACACATTTTGAGCATATCAGAGTGTATCTTTTGATAGTGTAATTCAAAAAGTTCCATTGTTTCATCTCTAATACCAATTTTTGAGGCAAAACATTTTGACCAAATCTATAATGCCAAATTTTTACCAAATTTTCTCCCATTCAGTAGCTTCATTGCCCACAAGAATTCTGGAACTGAATTTAAATTTTGTTTTTGTTTACCATTTTTAGTCACTTTTTTCTTCAGTTTTTAGAAGCCATTGAAAGACAGGTGGTCTTATGTACTCAGAATTTATCCCTATAAGTCCCACTAGGGTTCAAGTTATTTTGTATCTCCATAACAGTACGACTCATGCTTAGAGATGCCTCTGTGGCAGAGTCACATACTACTCACCAAATATACCTGTGCTCCTCCGCATTTCCTGATATACTTGCAGGTAGATAAGCCTGTGTGACCAGTTTTGGGCTGGAATCAAATGAAAAACCGCTATTGTACTGTTAAGCCCCTAAGATTAATTTGCTATCACACAAAACCTAGCATCTGAGTATATTCTACCTTTTTTGATTAACTGCTGCTTCTTACTTCTGCTGACTCACTACTATGATTGGAGTAATGCTGTTTTTTTCTTCCTGCCAACAAGGAAGTATTTAAGGAAAATGCCACTTCCTCACAAGCTTTGATCATTTCCATTATTTTCTCTATTTGAGTATAAACAGTTTACATATTCATAGGTTTTAAGCTTAATCATCAAAATTTTCATTTGCCACCACCAATGTGTGGCCCTAATTGAAAATATAATTTTAGGGCGCCTGGCTGGCTCAGTCGGTTGAGTGTCCGACCACGGCTCAGGTCACGAGCTCACGGTTTATGGGTTCAATCTCCATGTTGGATCTGTGCTGACAGCTCAGAGCCTGGAGCCTGCTTCAGAATCTGTGTCTGTCTCTCTGCTCCTCCCCCGCTCATGCTGTATCTCTCTTTAAAAAAAAATAATAATAAAAATTAACATTAAAAATTTTTTAAAAAAGAAAATGCAATTTTAAATATTACATTTTTAAAAAGCAAAGAGAGGCATTACAGATATTTTAACGCAGAATTTCAGATATATTTTTATTATGAGGGAGCTAACTCACTGCCATGGGAAATAATATTAAGTGTTACATTTGGTGATGGGAAATTGTGTTAGGAAGTTGAGCTGATTTGTAAGAAAATTATTTTCTATAATTAAAATCATAAATAAATAAATACACAAATACATGCAAGGGGTTTGAAAAGAGGCCACCTTGTTCTTCAAAATACTTAATGTGTGGACTTCCACAGGCTGACTGAGAAATCACATGGCCCAGTTCAAAGCACTACAAAGAGGAAGGGGCAGAGGTGGATCACAGGGAAGAATGGACTCACAGCCACAATGCACCCAACTGGGAGGAGGGCAGGGCAAAATAAACCAGATTGCTTCAATGAGACCCAAGTTCAAATTTCCCAGTAAATCCTGGTATACAAAAATATTAAAATGTGCAGAAATTAAACACATGTAAAACAAAATTGGTAAAATACACACAAAAAAACATAAGGCAACTGCTGATTATTCTTGTAGATTTATTTGACCAGATGTTTTAATAAAAAATATTCACAATTGTTTCTATATAATATTCATATAAATTTAATGCTTCAGAAAGATGGGACATGTTAATTCTTTGGTCTTAAGTATACCCAGCACACTGCTTTGTATAGTTTTAGGGATAAAATTACCCCAATTTGAGAAGTATCACTCTAGTTTTCCTAAAAATTATCCTTGTATTGTACTCTTGAAAACTTTGAGTCTTGACTGATTGTATAGATTTATCATATCAGTACTTTTACTTAGTGTTGCTTTTTTTCATGCCATTAGTTTACACTAAAGGGTGTCTTAGTTTGGGCTGCTATAATACTAGAGACTGGGTGACTTAAAGAACAGAAATGTATTCCTCACAGTTCTCAAGGCTGAGATACCCAAGATCCAGAGGCTAGCAGATTCCGTGTGTGGTGAGAGCCCTCTTCCCAGTTGGTGGATGGCCATCTGCTTGCTGTATCCTAACTTGGCTGAGCAGGGAGCTCTCTGGACTCTTCTTATAGGGCACAGTTCCCATCATGAGGAGCCCACCCCTACGATCTCATCTAAAACTAAATACCTCTTCAAGGCCCCACCTCCTAATAACATCACATCAACATATGAATTTTGGATTGCAATCATTCGGTTCCCAATAAGAGATAACAATTTTGCAATCATTCGGTTCCCAATAAGAGATAACAATTTTGCAATCATTCGGTTCCCAATAAGAGATAACAATTTTGCAATCATTCGGTTCCCAATAAGAGATAACATAAAAACCATTCATATGTAACTCATACTAGAGCTCTTTTAGATTGTTGAGATCATCTTTAATAATTTCATGTAACGTCCCCTTTATGTAATTCCATGAAATAAACTTCTCCTATATCTCAGTCTGGGGATGGTCAGGAACAAATGTTTCCCACAAACTTCTTTGTTTCTTAAATTAATAACACTGAATCCTTTAATTTGATCATTGTGGCACCATCTACCAAGATAGCTCCAATGATCCCCATCTCCTAATATTCTCATTCTTGGGTGGTTTCATCCCACAATGTAATAGGGTTGGTCTATGTCACCAACAGAATACCATAGAAATAATAGTATGTCATTTCCAAGACAAAATCATTAAAGGCAATATGCCTCTTGGAAATCAGATCTTATATCACTCACTCTGGAAAATCCAGCCATTATGTTGTAAGGGCACCCAGGCAGCCCTGTGGAGAGAGACGGGTACCACCAGTACAGAGTCCCATGCGGGGCTCAAACTCATGAACTGTGAGATCATGACCTGAGCAGAAACCAAGAATCAGATGATTAACCGACTGAGCCACCCAGGGGCCTGTATGGTGTGGGTTTTCTTAAATATTCTTAATTATACCGTTTTCTCATTTCCCCTAGCATTTATGTGTTTCTGTTTGGTTTTGTCTTATTAAATGTTCCCTGTGCATGAAACCATTGACTGCAGGAACCTCAGTTCCTAAGGAAGTATTGAAGGATGGTGAGGGAGGTGACAATGCAGTGCACAAATCTCAAGGCAGGGGAATGTCTGAGAGACAAGAACATACATACTTTCAATGCACTCTGTTTTCATAACACTAACTATGGAAGCAAAAGTTTGTCCAACTTGCATCTCAGGGCTTTCCCTCCCCAATCTGGTATACTTTTAACATTTGGCTCTTGTATCATTAATAAGATCATAGCATTTGTCAAAGAATGGTCTTAAGAGCATGTAGCCTTAAACCAGAGCAATGGTAACATAGCTGACCCAGGACTGGGTCAGTTACAAGACAGAGGGGGGAATGTAAGGACACAGGTCTGAATCAAACTGACTCTGACCTTGGAGGCCTAAGTGTCAGCTTCTCAGACACCCTTGTAACACCCAATCAGGAAAGGCCAGCTAACACCTTTAACATTTCTAAGGGCGGGACTAAAGATGGAGGCTATAAGATAGTCACCTATTGCTTAAGACTAGTCATGCCCTACGTGAGGGTCATGGGCCCACTCTGTGATTGGTCAATATTCTAAATGTTGTGATTGGCTCCCACTAAAAGTATCGATGTACGGTTAAAGTGACTGCCAGTATTGATAGGGGGTTAGGGGTTGGATCGCTGTGCCTGTGTCGCCATGTTCTGCGCTCTCCACATGGATCCACTGTGTTGGTGAAGTCTGTGAGCCTAAGTTTGGGTCCAGCGAGCCTGAACTCATAACAAAGCCCTTTGCTTTTGCATGTGTGAAACAAAAACAAAAAACAAACAAACAAACAAACAAAGAGTTCCATTATTCCAAAGCAGTAAATTGGTTCCTACCTTTCTTTGGACCGTGGAGACAATACCAGAGTTTATCCAATCCTTTTGCTCACTTAACATTACTGACAGTCTAAAGAGTATTATCAGATAATATATGCACTATGTTTCAAATGCCTAGAATTGGTATGCATAATTAATCAAACTCCATTAAAAGTGGTCTAAATTCATGGCGGGTTTTTACATACTGTGTCATCTTCTAATTACTAGATACAGAAATATCATTATTCTGAGATGAGCATCTCATTATTTTTTATGTTTTTAAAAGGGGACCCTTGAAATAACAGGGAACTAAGTAAATGTTTTTGGATAGATTATAGGAGCTAGAAAGAAAAAAATAGAAAAGAAAGAGTGAAGTGCTTGAATCTTCTTTCCTATAATATAAGCTCTGGGAGAAGTTCTTAACTGTGATAGACTCTCAATCTGACACATAACTCTATTTTCTATATAAGGTCAAGCGGTTCCGTGCAGTTATCTCCAAATGAAGTAAAAATTGCCTCGCTTTTAAAGGTGAAATTCTTTCTATTCTCAGATAATCTGAAGAATATGTTCATTAAGTCTAATATCCTATTTATGAGCTGATAATAAGACCAATTTTCATAAACCACTCCAGAAAATCAGTAATTACTTTGTAAAAAAAGAGCTCCAGTTTCCGAAAGTAATGCAAGGAGATGGTTACAGCCTCCAGCTCATCTGTGAGGAGTCCGGATATTCAGCATCCCCTGTGCTGTTCTGAATGTTTCACCTTGCCTCCAGGACTGTCCTGTGCCTTCGGTTCAGTGTTATCTCACTGGAGCACTGGGCTCTCTGTGATAAACGGCATAGTGTGAACTCACGTCTTCCCCAACACTAGAGATTGCATCCTTTTACTAACAGAAACACATGCTCAGACTTAACATAACCAGCTTTTTGAATCATGGGAGGATGTCTGAAACTCCTCTGCCACCTCTTAGCAGATGGACCTAAAAGAAAAATGGCAATCAATTAACCTTCCTTATTTCTCCAACAGCTCTTCCACTACTGAGCCCTCCCTCTTCAGGAATTGTTTTCTAGCCAGGGCTTGCATTCCTTTCAAATCTAGAGAATAAATCAAGTTCAGTAAATGGTAAGAAAAATCACTGCATGTTGGAGATGGAAAGGACCCAAAACAAAAGAAGTCTAAAGTAATTGCTTGAATTTCTGAAAAGAGGAAAGAGGGGCCCAGTATGGCCTATGTGTCTTAACTAATGTCACACCACCACTCACAACAGGAGCCAGGATTGGAATTCAAGGCCTCCTGGCACCAACTTAGTTTCTCCCGTGTAGAAATTCATGATGTTAATGGTACAACTGAAGAGAGAATTGGGAAAAAGAAGGAAGATGAAACATTCTAATAAAGCATTCCCATTCTAATTTGGTACCTCTCAGAGGAAACTCTGAGGGGCCCTAAGCCTGGAAGGGCAGGAAGTCCTCCTTCCGGAGTCTCTTCCATCACAGCAAGTGCTGGCTTTAAAAACAACTTAATTTTATTTACACTTGCCTTTAAAGTCTAGTAGTGATGTCATGGCAGAACTACCCAGCCAATATTTCCTTCAGAGCCACAGGTTTTCTAGAACTGAAATAAATCCAAAACAGTGTTTCCCTTTGCACAGAATGCAAAAGAAAGGAGAGGGGATGGAGGGAGAAATAGAAAATGACATTACCATAGCTATATGACCATTAAAGCCAGTGAAATTAAATAGCATTTTCTGAACTTAATTTACTTAGGATATTTTAAATTATCAAAAAATGAATGATTTACCTAATTTTAAAACATTACAAATGATTACCAGGAACATATTAACAAACTTGGACCAGATAGAGTACAGAACCAAGGAACAGAAATGCAGGACAGAGGGTATTCCAAATTGCACCAAATTCCATTACATTGCTTTAGAGTGTTCTTAATTTTTAAAATGTCATTAAAATTATCTTTTTTATACCCACCATCCCTTGAATTTTATATCAGATTCTTTCACTGACTTGACTTCAATACATAGACTCTAATCTGAAAAATCATCATTATACACTATTAAAGAGCATCATCGTTTATGATACTTTCCCACTTTTCTTCAAATTTTAATAATGGCTTAAATTTTAAAATGAATTATGAAGGGAAGTACTCCTCAGAAACCAACAGTGCAACATGTTAATTAAAAATAACACTACAAATAGTATATACAAAAGGCCAATAGGTACATGAAAAGACTTTCAACATACCAGTCATTAGAGAAATACAAATTAAAACCACAATAGATATCACCTGATTCCTGTTAGAATGGCCGTCATTTAAAGACAAGAGACACCAAATTTTGACATGAATGTGGAGAAAAGGGAACCCTCATGAACTGTTGGTGGGATTATAAATTGGTGCAGTAACTATGGAAAACAGTATGGAGTAAATTCAAAAACTAGAACTAGAACCACCAGTAGTTACACTTCTGAGAATATAGCCAAAGGAAACAAAAACACCAACTCAAAAAGACATCTGCACCCTCATGTGCATAGCAGCATTTTTTACAACAGCCAAGACCTGGAAACAGCCTTAGTGTTCCTTAATAGATGAATAAAGAAATTGTACACACATACACCACACACACACACACACACACACACACACACACACACACTGGAATACTACTCAGCCATAAAAAACAATGAGGAAATCCTACTATTGGGGACAACATGAATGGAAGTTTAAGGCATAATTCTTTTTTTTAATGTTTATTTATTTTTTGAGAGAGAGAGAGAGAGAGAGAGAGAGAGTGTGTGTGTGTGTGTGTGTGTGTGTGTGTGTGTGTGTAAGCAGGGGAGGGTCAGGAAGAGAGGGGGACATGGAATCCAAAGCAGGCTCCAGGCTCTGAGCTGTCAGCACAGAGCCCAACATGGGGCTCAAACCCACAAACTGTGAGATCATGACCTGAGCTGACGTCAGACACTTAACTGAGTGAGCCACCCAGGAACCCCTGAAGGCATCACTCTAAGTGAAATAAATCAGACAGAGAAAGACAGATAGCTAATAATCTCATTTATGTGTGCAATCTAAAAAATATTCATAGAAAAAAGATCAGACTTGTGGTTCCCAGAGGCAGGGTGAGGGAGGGGTGAATGAAGAAAGGTGGTCAAAAGGTACAAACCTGTAGTTAGAAGTTAAATTTAAGTACAAGGATGTAATGTACAACCTTATGACTATCACTAACACTGATGTATGATATATAGAAAAGTTGTTGAGAGTAAATCCTAAGAGCTCTTACCAAAAGAACAAATTTTTCCCTTTTTTTCTTTCTTTTCTTTTTATTGCATCTATATGGGAAAATGGATGTTAGCTGAACCAACTATAATCATTTCACGATAAATGAAAATCAAACCATTTTGCTCTATGCCTTAAACTTATACAGTGATGTGTATCATTATTTTTCAATAAAACTGGCAAAAATTACAACATTGATTTTATTACACTAGGTGGCAGCAAATAATGAGGAGGGCCAAATAAAAGAAAACATTTGAGTATCTCATACATATCAAGGCACTGGATTGAATAGAGAGATGATATTTGAGAAAGAAAAATAAAACTTCTACCTGACTCCTGAACATTCTTATTTTTTAAATGTTTATTTATTTATTTTGAGAGAGTGAGAGAGAGAGAGCATGAGCAGGAGCGGGGGCAGAGACAGAGGAAGAGAGAATTCCAAGCAGGCTACACATTCAGCACGGAGCCCGAAGCAGGACCCAATCGCATGACTCTGAGATCATGACCTGAGCAAAAATCAAGACTTGGAGGCTCAACCAATTGAACCACCCAGGCACCCCTTGAACTCTTTAATACTTACCATTTATGTATTTCTTCATTCAACAAACATTAACAAATTATAACAGACACTTTAACTTTTACAAAGTGCAATGTGAGAACTTCATGTTGATTTTATAATCTTCAAACAGCACATGAGGACTTCATTTGTTGTTCTTGTACAGGCAAGAACTACGTTTTAGTCTTTGAATACTCTGTGTTTACTATATAACTGATACATAATAAGTTCAGATTTCACATTCAGTTACTTGCTAGCTTTCAATCACAATATGAGAGGTCACACCTCTGTAGCTTTGCACATCATGTTCTATATCTGGAGTTAGTCCAAGCCCCCCCCATACATACCGCACTATTCTCCGTTTCAGATCAGCTTCAACAACCATCATAAGCAAAGCAGAGTTCCCTCTTCTCTGTTCCCACAGAATTCTAAGAATGCCTATAATTGTGGAGAGTTCTGCATTATATTTGACTGTCTTCTCCAGTAGACTCCATTAGAGCAGTGTTTTTATATAGCTACTATCCAGCAGTTTCTTTCATAATGAGGTCCTCTGTAAAATTTGTTGAGAGATTTAGGTGTGTTATAGGAAATAAAGCTTTTGTCTTAGAGGTAATAACTTACAAATGTAGATACCAATATTTTATAATGTGGTGTGGTAACATATGGATAAGACATGTGAAAGTGGCCAATAAGCCAGAAATGCCTCCATGACAGTTTCAATATTCATGATAATACATTGTTATATTATATTAATACTATGTAAAAAAAATCTGTGCTATGAAAACTATAAAACATTGATGAAAGAAATTGAAGATGACATAAAGAAATGAAAAAACATTCTCTGTCCATGGATTGGAAGAAAAAATATTGTTAAAATATCTATATTACCCAAAGCAAACTACACATTTAATGCAATCTCTATCAAAATACCACCAGAAGGGGCATGTCGGTGGCTCAGTCCATTAAGTATCCAACCTCAGCTCAGGTCATGATTTCATGGTTTATGGGTTCAAGCCCAGCATCAGGCTCTGTGCTGATTTGTGCTGACAGCTCAGAGCCTGGAGTTTGTTTCAGATTCTGTGTCTCCTTCTCTCTCTGCCCCTCCCCTGCTCACGCTCTGTTTCTTTCTCTCTCAAAAATAAATAAATGTTTAAAAAAAAATACCACCAGGCATTTTTCACAGAGCTAGAACAAATTATTCTAAAATCTTAATGGAACCACAATAGATCCTGAAGAGCCAAAGGAATCTTGAAAAAGAAAAGCAAAGCTGGAGGCATCACAATTCTAGACTTCAAGTTATATTACAAAGGTGTAGTGATCAAGACAGTATGGTACTGACACAAAAATGGACACATAGATCAATAGATCTATGATCAAACAGAACAGGAAAACCAGAAATGAATCCATGCTATGTGGTCAATTAATCTTTGACAAAGCAGGAAAGAATATCCAGGGGGGAAAGAGTCTTCAACAAGTGGTGGAAAGAAAACTGGACAGCAACATACAAAAGAATGAAACTGGACCACTTCCTTACATCATACAAAAATCTATTCAAAATGGATTAAGGACCTAAATGTGAGGCAGGAAACCATTAAAATCCTAGAGAACGCATGCAGTGACCTCTTTGACACTGGCTGTAGCAACATCTTACTGGAGACGTCTCCTGAAGCAAAGGAAACAAAAGCAAAAATAAACCATTGGGACTTCATCAAAATAATAAGTTTCTGCACAACAAAGGGAACAATTAGCAAGACTAAAGGGTGCCTGGGTGGCTCAGTTGGTTAAGTGTCCAACTCTTGATTTCAGCTCAAGTCATAATCTCACAGTTTGTGAGTTCGAGCCCTGCTTCAGGCTCTGTGCTGACAGCAGGGAGCCTGCTTGGGATTCACTCTCCCTCTCTCTCTGCCCCTTCCCTGGTCGTACTCTCTCTAAATAAATAAATAACAAAATAAACTTCACACACAAAAAAGAAAAACTAAAGACAACCTTTGTAATGGAAGAGGATATTTGCAAATGACATATCGAATAAAGGGTTGGTATCCAAAATATTTAAAGAACTCATAAAACTCAACACCCCAGAAATGAATAAACCAGTTAAGAAATGGGCAGAAGACATAAATAGACATTTTCCCAAAGGAGACATCCAGATGGCCAACAGATACATGAAAAGATGCTCAACATCACTTATCATCAGGAAAATACAAATCAAAACCACAGTTAGCTGCCACCTCACACCTGTCAGAAAGGCTAAAATTAAAAACACAGGAAACAACAGGTTTTGGTAAGGATGCAGAGAAGGGAATCCACTTACGCTATTGGTGGTAATGCAAACTAGCACAGTTACTCCGGAAAACAGTACGGAGGTTCCTCTCAAATAACTAAAAACAGAACTACCCTGTGATCCAGCAATTGCACTATTAGCTATTTATCCAAAGAATACAAAAATGCTAAATCAAAGAGATACATGTATCCTGATGTTTATGGCAACATATAGCAACATTATCAACAATAGCCAATGAGAGCCCAAATGTCCATTAATTGATGAATGGGTAAAGATGCGGTAGCATGTATATGTGTGTGTGTATGTGTGTGTGTGCGCGTGCGCACGCATGATATATATATATATACATAATATATATATGTATATATCACACACAAGGGAATATTATTCAGCTATAAAAAATAATGAAATCTTGCCATTTGTAACAATGTGAACGGAACTAGAGAGTTTTATGCTAAGCAAAATAAGTCACAGAAAGACAAATACTATGATTTCACTGATATGTGGAATTTAAGAAACAAAACAAGGGGGAAAAAAGATAGAGACAAAACAAGAAGCAAACTTTTCATTATAGAGAACAAACTGATGGTTACCAGATGTGGGCACGGAGATGGGTGAAATAGGTGATGGGGATTAAGGAGAGCACTTGTCACGATGAGTACTTAGTATGTAAATATTGAATAACTAAATTCTACACCTGAAACTAATATTACACTCTATGTTAGCCAACTGGAATTTAAACAAAAACTTAGGGGGGAAAAGAGATAATCATTAAGGATAAGAAAATTTATTTAAGATAAACATAAAAATTATTAATGTGCTGTGAAATTACAAATGATTAGCATTTATGAAAGGAGAACAGGAGTCTATAAAAAGAAACATTTGGAGGCAAGATATGTTACTGATCTATTGTTGCATGACAAATTACTCCAAAACTTAGCAACTTGGAACAAACATTTGCTATCTCACACAGTTACTGTAGGTCAAGAATCTGGGAGCAATTTAGCTGGATTGCTGGCTCAGCCCCTCTCATGAGATTGCAGTCAAGCAGTCAGCTGGGATTACAATTTTCTGAGAACTTGACAAGGACTAGAAAATCCTCTTTAAGATGGCTCACTACATAGCTATTGGCAGGAGATCACCATTTCTCACTGCATGGAACTTTCCGTAACACCATGTATGTTCTTACAACATGGCAAGTGGATTCTCCCAGAGCAAGTAATCCAGAGAAACAACAGTAAGAAAGCCACAGTGTCTTTATGACCTGTATCCAAAAGTCACACACTATCATTTGCACTTTTTTTCTATTCATCAGAAGCAAGTCACTAGGTCCAGCCCATACTCACAGGTAGTGTTATTAGGCTCTATTTTCTGATGGGAGCATCAAAGAATTTGTGGACATACTATAAATCACCACACAAGAAGAAAAATAGCTCCAGGAAATTAAAATATGATCAAAGCATGACCATAGAATTCAATAGAAACATTAAAAGGTAAAGTCGAGAAAGGTTAATAAAAAGTCAGACATGGTTATCATAAGAAAACTGGTAAGAAAAATAGTGCTTTAATCCAGAAGCTCCAATTCCCAACTAGTTGGAATTTCAGCAAGAGAAAACAAAGAAAACAAAAGGGGGGAGTAATTAATGAAAACATTCCCCTTGACTCAAAGGATACAAATCTCCAACTTTGTAAAAGAGATCCCCTACTGCCTAGAACAAAGTGTAAAAAAATGACCCAAACCAAAACATGATAACACTAGAAATAAAGAGGAGATCATAAAAGCTTCTAGAATAGAATTGGTTTTTTAATGATGAATTTCCAAGCACCACCCATCTGGTATTCAAATTCAATATGTTTGCAGTAGGGACTAAAAATCTTCATATCTATAAAGTTCCCCCAAGCACTTTTAAAGATGAGCCAAGCTTAGAAATAACTGGTTTAATGGGCTCTGAGGAGAATGAGACAAACATCTTCATATTTAAGGATTTCCTTTCCCTAAAATTGTTGGGCATATTTTTCTAATATTATGCTATAAATTAATCCACTTCTTTTAATGAATGGCAGAATTTTCCTAATTTGAAAGAACAGTGGTGGAGGGAGGAGGAAAAAAAATTAAAGCACATCTTAAACTAAATTTTAGTTCCATATAACATTCTTATACACAGGGAATGGTAACCTGTTCTTTAACAGCACTAAAGGAAGAATAAAAGGAAATGACTTAAACTACAGTAAAATAGGCTTAGGGTAAGGAAGTTTCCTGACATTGAGATTTGGTAAGCACTAACATAGGTTTCTAGGGATTTATAAAAATTTCACCTTGGAGAGTTTTTAGAAAACATTTCCATCTGTCTGAGTTTAGAGAGTAAGCCTGAAGAAAAGAAGATGGTTAGGAAGACTGAATATATTCACTCATACAATAAATTCTTATTAAGCTTACTGCTAAGTGCCTGGCACTGTATTCGATGATGGGTATTTCAAGACATCACTTTTCAAATTTACTTGATTCTTTAATACTTCTTGAATAAGGTATGTGAATATATCTCTATCAAGAAGAACTTCTAACATATAATAGTTATTTTTATAAAAAGGAAATAGAAAAAAATTTCACAGATTAATTGCTGCAAGAAACCAAAAAAATATTTATTAACAAAATTTATCAAGGGGCACCTGGGTGGCTCAGTCAGTTAAGCATTGACTCCTGATCTCAGCTCAGGTTTTGATCTCACAGTCATGATTCAAACCCCCATGTTGGGTTCCCAGAGACTATCTAAAAGAAATAAAAAAAAAACAAAATTTATCAAGCTTAGTATAATAACTTTCATCTCATACTTTTCTTATAAAACATGATACACATTTATAAATTATGTTTATACACATTTAAATAAAACAATCAGCTCTATTTTTTAGAACTTGTAGTTCAAGGTGATAAGATAAAAATAAATATACAAATATTTTCTAGAATCAGTTAAAAAAGAAATGAGGGGGTTTGAGTAGAAGTTTATTTCCTAGAGCAATAAAAGAGATGAAATATCTATCAAAAAGATTACAGAAAATATACAAGCTCTATGTGAAGAATCTGGTGGTAATTTACTAAAATATATCAAAGAACACTACAATAAACAAATAAGTCCAGAATAGAAGACTCGGTATTATAAAGATATCAGTTCCTCTGAAATTAAGCTATAGATTAAATGCAATTCTAAATAGATTCCTATGTGTATGATGGGTAGGTGAGTTAGAATAACATGGACAACTGTTTATAAATTCCTATCAAGAAGAATAATGCTTTGAAATGGAAGTAGATAGGGGCGCCTGGGTGGCTCAGTCGGTTAAGCCTCCGGCTTCGGCTCAGGTCAGATCTCACGGTCGTGGGTTCGAGCCCCGCGTCGGGCTCTGTGCTGACGGCTAGCTCAGAGCCTGGAGCCTGCTTCCGATTCTGTGTCTCCCTCTCTCTGACCCTCCCCCTTTCATGCTCTGTCTCTCTCTGTATCAAAAATAAATAAAAAACATTAAATTAAAAAAAATTGAAATGGAAATAGATAGCACATTGACCATAAAAGTTTAATTCCTCTCTCCAATTCCCATCTAAAAATGATATTAAATGGACTCTTGAAAATATAAATAAACTGTTTCTCTTGAAAGACTTACCTAATTAGGTAGACTAAACCAAGATAATCTCTGTTTGAGTAACTCAAAGTCAACTAATTAGTAACTTATTTATGGGAATAAAATCCCATTATATGTGCTAGTATCACTCATACTTAGTAGAAAGGTATTATGCAAGGGGCGCCTGGGTGGCTTGGTAGGTTGAGCGTCCGACTTCGGCTCAGGTCATGATCTCACAGTTCATGGGTTCAAGCCTGGTGTCAGGCTCTGTGCTGACAGCTCAGAGCCAGGAGCCTGTCTTCGGATTCTGTGTCTCCCTCTCTCTCTGACCCTCCCCTGCTCATGCTGTCTCTTTCTGTCTCTCAAAAATAAATAAAAAACATTAAAAAAAAAAAAGGTATTATGCAAGTCTTGTACATCATAGGGAGAGGAAATCTTGAGGGCCATCTTAGAATTCTGCTACAAAATTCAACCAAAACTTCATTTCAAGCTTGAGACAAGCTGGTTCTCAACTCTGGTGTCACATTAGAATTTCCTGGGAAACCATTAAATCCTAATATCAGACTCCTCACTTAGTTGCTCTGAAGCAGGGCTTGAGAAGGTTTGTTTTTGTTTTTGTTTTTAAGGCTCTCCCTTGTAATTCCAATATTCAATGAGGGTTGAAAACCACTAGAATAGAATAAAACCCTTTTCAGATATCCAAGGTCTCAGTTTATCTCCACTGACCCTTTCTCAAGAAGCTACTAAAGGAGTACTCTTCTGAAACGAGGAAGTAGCAAGACAGGAAAACACAGGATTCAGGAAACAAGGATAGTAAGATAGGAAATAGCAAAGGGAAGTTCCAGATGACAGCATGAGCTTAGAAAGTAATTAGTCCAGACTGGAGCATGGGGATGAAGGGCTCCAGGAAGAGATCTCTAAGAAAATACAAGTGGAATTGATGGATTATCTAATATATCTGAGCAATGAGGAAGAGAACTAGTATTAGTATCAACATAATTGATAAATAATTGGAAAAAAAAGTAAGAATAGTACATGGAAAAGGTATACACTGGATAAATGATGCAGTTATGTCCTTGAAGAAATTAAAAGTTTATCAAGGCAGAAAAGCATGTACTACTTAGCTATGACATTAACAATATCAATATAGTTATAGTGTAAATATTGATTCTTAACTGAAAATTATAATTATACCGATAGTATAGGATAAAGGGAAGAATATATACATATCTACTTAAAGAAGCTAAAACAAGAAATTGCAAAATAGTTCTATAATACAAATTTCTAGAATAACGGAAGACTTTAATGTGTTTGGCTTCAAAAATAAAATAGAAGTTGTAGAGAACTGTTTATATAATATGTTTAGCATTATATAGCATTATATTCTTTTCCACTATGTGCACCTGTTACTGTGGCAAAAGTTAAAAAAAAAAAAAAAGAACATAAGGAAACTCATCAGCAATAGTGTTAAAAGGAAATACATTGGTAATGGGATGTTGATTTTTACTTAATAGATTAGCAAACGTTTAAAACTTGAACATTACCAATAGTCAGGAAAGATAAGGGGTAATTCACAACTGATAGAAGAGTAAATTTGTATATCAACTGTTGAAAGCAATTTAGCAATATGATAAAACTTAAAATACGCACATTTTACTACCTAGAAACTTACATTCATACATGCGACATAGAAGGCTATCCAATACAACTGTTACTTGTAATACGGAAAAATTGAAAATAATTTATCAACTGACATATCACTAAAATTCATTTGTTCATTCAACAAATATTTACTGAATGGATGTTGTGTGTCAAGCACTGTTCTGAAAACTGGAAACATAACAGTTAATAATACAGACAAAAATCCTTGCTTTTATGTAGCTTATATGCTCATGGGAGACATGTGATGAAGAAATAAATAAAATTTTAGATGGTAATATGACCTCTGGAAAAAAACAAAGCTGGGAAGGGATTACAGGAGCCCTGGGAAAGCGTGGATGTATGATTTTTTAAAAGATGAGCAGGGAAATCCACACTGACATTTGGAATCAAGACTTGAAAAAAAAAATATGTGAGCAAGCCAAGTAAATACAGGAGTTGGGGGTGGGGAGGTGAGTGTACCAAGTCTTTAAAATAGATAAACTAGGGGCACCTGGGTGGCTCAGTCAGTTAAGCATCCAGCTTTGGCTCAGGTCATGATCTCACGGTTCGTGGGTTCGAGCCCTGCATTGGGCTCCATGCTGACAGCTACCTCAGAGCCTGGAGCCTGCTTTGGATTCTGTGTCTCCCTCTCTCTCTGACCCTCTCCTGCACATGCTGTCTCTCCCTGTCTCTCAAAAATATATTTAAAAACATTAAAATTTAAAAAAAAATAAAATATAAACTAAGTCAACACATATCTAGATGTGAAAAAGATAATGTTGAGTAAAAAAGGGCTATAAAAGTAAACACACTACATGATACTATTTAAAAAAATAATTTTTAAATAATACTATTTCTTGTTCCTAGATAATGGTAGGTAAAAGTATGAAAGATACAGCTAAAACTAAGAAGGAACAATACCAAATTTAAAATAATGGTTGGTTCTCTGGAAGAGAGAATTGGAATGGAACTTGGGGAGGGAGTCAAATGGCACTTCAGCATTGTTGCAATGTTTCATTTCTTGGATGTAAAACAATAAATTTCACTCAGGCATAACAGATTGTCAATTTTTAATTCTGGGTAGTAAGAAAATTGGTGTTTTTTTTGTACTTTTCTGAATTTAAAACTTCTCAAAAAGATTATCCAATACATTTTTAAGAGAATAGTGAGGTATAAGATATCAAAATGAATAATAAAGCTACCATAATTCAAATACTGCCATGCTAACATAGACAGAGTTTAATGGAACAAAGTCTAGACACAGATTCAGACATACACAGGAATGTATTACGTAAAAAAATATGGCATTTCAAATAAATGAAGAAACCAGGAAAATGACAAAGAGGCAAGATAAATCATTTACAAAAGATGAATATCTGGAGATTCATCTAAGTTGCTGCATGTATCAGGAGTTTGTTCCTTATTACTGCTGATTAGT
Organism: Suricata suricatta; assembly: GCF_006229205.1. Lineage (NCBI taxonomy): Eukaryota > Metazoa > Chordata > Mammalia > Carnivora > Herpestidae > Suricata > Suricata suricatta. The sequence goes on along the minus strand of NC_043704.1, from coordinate 86,748,405 downwards.
ATTTCAGGGCATGGATGTACCAGTTTGTTTAACTATTCACTTATGAAAAACCATCTAAGTTGGCTGTAATTTTTGGTTACTTATTTGGTAAAATAATTTTTGTGCATATACCTTGGCAGGGGGAGACTAGGAAGATATATACCAAAGCAAAAATAACCATCCTTTACCTTTCAGGAAGCCTTGGTTTTTTTTTCCCTTTAAACATTTTTTTAATGGGTTGAATTTATTCATGTATTTTTCTTCCAAGATTTTATTCAAATTCAAGTTATTTAACATGTAGTGGAGTATTGGTTTCAGAGTAGAATTTAGTGATTCCTACTTACATATAACACCTGATGCTCATCACAAGCGCCCTTTAATGCCCGTACCCATTTAGTCCATCCTCCACCTACCTCCCTTCCAGCAACGCTCAGTTTGTTCTCTATAGTTGAGATCTCTTATGGTTGGCCTCCCTCTCTTTTTTTTACCTTATTTTATCATTTTATTTTTCCTTCCCTTCCCCTATGTTCATCTGTTTTGTTTCTTAAATTCCACATATGAGTGAAATCATATGGTATTTGCCTTTTTCTGACTTATTTCCCTTAGCATAATACACCCTAGTTCTATCCATGTCATTGCAAATGACAAATTTCAATCTTTTTGATAGCTGCGTAATATTCAATTGTATTCATTGTATATGCTTCATTTTCCATTTATCAGTTGATGTGCATTTGGGGTCTTTCCATAGGTTGACTATTGTTGAAAGTGCTGCTAATAACATCGGGGTGCATGTGCCCCTTCAAACCAGTATTTTTGTATCCTTTGAATAAATACCTAGTAGTGCAATTGCTGGGTCATAGAGCAGCTCTACATGTTTCTGGGGAACTTCCATACTGTTTCTCACAATGGCTGTATCAGTTTGTATTCCCACCAACAGTGTAAGAGGGTTTCCCTTTCTCTGCATCCTCACCAACATCCATTGCTTCCGAGTTGTTAATTTTAGTCATTCTGACAGGGGTGAGATGGTATCTCATTGTGGTTTTGATTTGTATTCCTTGATGAGTGATGTTGAGCATTTTTTCACGTGTCTGTTAGCCATTTGTTTATCTTCTTTGGAGAAATGTCTGTTCATGTCTTCTACCCATTTCTTTACTAGATTTATTTTGAGGGTGTTGAGTTTGATAAGTTATTTCTTTGTTATGTATTATTTTTAGAGGAATAAAAATAACATTTGAATGAGAAAGATCTTATAAAATTAAGTTTGTAAAAACCAAACATTTTAATAAGAACAGAGGTTTCTGCCTTATTATCATATAATACCCACTAATTACCAGGAATGATGCTTGTTGAAGTGGATACTCTTACTCACTGCAAAATCAAGTCCATTTCTACAAATTGCTTTTATTCTTGTATAATGTAAAAATTCTGTTTCACATGAGAATGTTTCACCAAAGAGAAGAAGAAAATAAATGGCTGTTCTTTTCAATATTCAGGTATTTATGAGTAGGGAACACTAAAGATCATTTGGCTAAATTAAAAGATGTTTTAACTGACACTGAGATGGCCTTTCCATCAGAAACTCAAGGGGCGCCTGGGTGGCTCAGTTAGTTAAGCATCTGACTCTTGATCTCACCTCAGGTCTTGACCTCAGGATCATGAGTTTAAGCTCTGTGTTGCACTCCATGCTGGGCATACAGCCCACATTTTAAAAAAAAATTAAAATAATACAATAAATAAATAAAAGAACCTCATGGTCCTACCCTTCTCATATAACCAGTTTGACTAACTAAAAGGGGAGCACAAATACACATATTCTTATTCCTAGGTAAAAATATTTTAATGGAGTAGTGTAAAAAAACCTTAGACTATACAATGGCTTTGCAAATATCTTTAGTAATTGCAGACTTAATTATAACCATAGCTATTGAGTATAAGAAAATCGTTCTCTATTGCAGTCGAGGTGTTGAATTTGTTTTCTTAGCAATGTTGGTTTTTTTTAAAGGAAGTAAAATTGGCTATTCTTCCCTTAAAAGCTGTTTCTCCCACTAAACCTCATAAAAATGTCTGCAAGGTATACTACTCACTATGCTCCTTGACGTATAGACAAACAAATTTGAAATGAATGGGAAAGTACTGGTTCATAGTAGAGATGTAGAAACCATAAAAAAGAGCCAGTGAGAAAATTAAGAACGGAAAAATATAACATCTGAAATTTTAAAATTTCCTTTGTGGGCTCAATAACAGAAATGGATATAAAAGAGACACAAGTTAAGTGAACTGGAAAACAGATCAACAGAAATTACCCAATATGAGAAATAAATAAGCTCAAAAACAACAGAAATAAATAAGATCAAAAATATCATACCCAATATGAGAAATAAATAAGATCAAAAACAACAACCTGTCCTAAAGACATGTAGGAAAATATCAAAATGTCTGACATTCTTCTCATTGGATTCCTAGAAGAGGAGAAAGAAATTGAGATAGGAAAATATTTGAAGAAATAATTGCTGAAAACCTCCCAAAATAGCAAAATACATAAGTTTTCATATTCAAGAACTCAGCAAATGATGGGGTGCTTAGTTGGTTAAGTGTCTGACTTCGGCTCAGGTCATGATCTCGTGGTCCATGGGTTTAGGCCCTATGGGTTTAGTCTGGCTCTGTGCTGACAGTTCAGAGCCTGGAGTCTGTTTGGATTCTGTGTCTCCCTCTCTCTCTCTGCCCCTCCCCCACTCATGTTCTGTCTCTCTTGCTCTCAAAAATAAATAAAACATAAAAAAAATTTTTAAAGAACTCAGCAAACCCAGGTGGAATAAACTCAAAGAAAAAAATCTAGACACATTATAAACCATTGAAAGAAAAAATATTAAATATAGATATAATCTAGCAAAAAGTGAAAAAGTACATATGGGGGGAAACGATTTGCATGACCACAGGTGGAGCTTGAAGAGAATAGAACAACATCTCTAAAATATTAGAGGTAAAAAAAACCTGTTTACCCTAGAAGTCTATAACCAGCTAGCACATCCCTTGGAAACAAAAACAAAATAAAACTTTCTCAAATGAAGAGAAACTAAGAGAATTTGTCACCAGCAGAACATCTAAAGGAAATGCTAAAGGAAGTTATTCAGGCTAAAGGTAAATTATACTAAAAGGAAACATGGATTTTCAGCAATGAAAGAAGAGAAATGGAAATGGATGAATAAGTATAAAAGAATGTTTTTTTCCACTTAAATTCTCTAACTGTTGAAAGCAGTTAGAATTACCTGATGTGATTTCCATGTATAATACATATACCAACTATAAAATGAAGGTCAATGAATGGGGGTAAGGAGTTATATGATTGCAAAGTGTCTTTCTACAATTTACCTGAAGTGATATAATATTAAGACTCAGTAGACTGCAAAAGTTAATGGTGACATATATGGTGATATATTGTAAGCCATAGAGCAAATATAAAACAGAGAGAGAGAGAGAGAGAGAGAGAGATGTCCAAAAGGACAATATATAAATTAAAACGGAAAATTAAAGACATTCAAATAATCCAAAAAAAGGCAGGAAAGTGGAAACAGGAAAACATTAGAAACAAACAGAAAACAAATAATAAAATGGTAGGCTTAAATCCAACAAAATTGGACTCTTGATTTCAGCTCAGCTCATGATCTCAGTTGTGAGACTGAGCCCCAAGGCAGGCTCCTCACTGAGTGTGGAACCAGCTTGGGATTTCTCTCTCTCTCTCTCTCTCTCTCTCTCTCTCTCCTCTCTCTAAAATAAACATTTTTAATTAAAAAATAAAACATTTTTCCTACAGCCACAAGACCTTTAGCAATGAGTTTTGTCATATACATGTCTAACATAGTCTATACACTGAATAATAGTGCAAACACCTTTGAAAGCATGATAAAACACATGATAGATCAATGGTTACCAAGTAAACCAAATGCATCAATTGTGAATTGGGCAGTAAATGCTACTCATGCACAGTGAATAATCATGCATTCAAGTACCAGGCATAGCATTTTCTATGATACATGATTTCTTAAATGGCTGTCATCACATAACAAAAATTACATAATGTAATTAGCATTTCTTACTTAAAAATAAATATTAGAAGGAAAAATATGCCTAGCAAAGACTGCCTATTAGGTATCTCACAGAACGCGGTGTCTGGAAACATAGTTTTGGAAGTGTTGTCTTAAGGTTTGACTAATGATTCATGTGACTGCTCCCCCGCTGCCCCTCCCCGCCCTCCCCCCCCCCGTTTAAATTCCCTGCTCTGGAGTAACATAGTGTTCTGAAACTGCGTGGGGAAAAACTGATTCAAGAAAAATATTTAGAAACGTAGACCTTTGGAATGTGAGATGTAAACCAGAGCTTAAGAAAAGAAAGAAAACAAGACAGGCAGTCAAATGAAAACTAGAACAACATAAAGGAATGGGTCTCGTTTACGGTTGAGTATGAATGCGTGGTGTTCGAGCAAAAATTGGTTATTGGTCAGATTTTTGGCTCTTGGATGACAAATGAAACTGCCTGTAACATCTTTAGGGTGGGTCACTTTCAAGTCCTCTACTTAAAAATTCAAGAGAAAACGGAGGTTTGGGGACTTGTACCTCAAACTTTTAATCACGTTCCTTTACCTTTTCAGTACAATGAAAGACCACCAGGGGGAGAAATGCGCAGAACACTGGACCCTTACCAGAATTGATCTCAAAAAGCAATAGAACCCATTACTCTCAAAAGGGGTGGAGAGAGTGGGTTTCTGTGGCATGCAGCACGAAGCTTGAATCTAATCTATGGCTGAGACAGCTTTTCTGAAGTCTCTGTGGGCACTACGCGAAAAAAGCTCGCCTTCTCGAGTCAGAATTTAATCCTACAAGCTATTTCAAATCTGAAAAAAAGAGCATTGCAAAAGGTCTCCTGGAGTGAGTCAAAGAATTGGAGAGATCAATGGCGGCTTATTTCTCTTTCAATTTGGGGTACAACTTAACTTTATATTGGCAGAAGGACGCGCAGCAACGCTTCGTAAAATGCCTTCCAATATCCAATGCTTCTGGTTAGCCACTGGCAGCGGCGGTTAGCCACCAAGGCCCCTTCTCTCGCTCCCAAACGCGAGGAAATCTCATTTCCTCTATAAGCGTAAAAGTGAAGGAACTCACTCGATCCCAGTACTCCTCTACCTCTACCCAGGCCCGCCTGGTGCCCGTAGAAACAGACACACGACACATATGCCGTCCTAAGGTGACACGACACCCCCACTGCTGCAAAACACGGAACATGAACACCCGCGCGCCAGAAAGGCACCCCCCAACACCCGAACTTTGGGCGGAAAAGCTAGACGCAGGCGCAATGGCACACTGTTACCCGATTTGCCCACTGCCCCCTCCAGGTCTCTGCAATTTCACTTCCCCTCCTTTGCACATCTGCTTCCGGGGTATTGTAGGCTCAGCCCCTCCTCAGCTCTTACCCTCCTCTGCCCGAGGAGGGGGGGAGTCGAGGGGGTGGGGTAGAGTTCGTTGTTTGTTTACACGATGTGAGCGGAAAAAGAGACCAATAAAGTTTATTCTGGAAACAAAAGGAAAAAAAACAGGGTGACAGAGAAAGGAGACGGGGGCGGGGGCGTGTGGCGGGGGCTAGAGAGGAGAGGGAGCCAGAAGGAGAAAGCGGCAGTTCCGGTGCCGCCGCTGCGGCCGCTGAGGTCTAAGGGCTGCTGCTGCCGCGGCCGCTGGGGCTGGGGCCGCCGGCGAGGCAGGGCTCGGGCCCGGCCGGGCAGCTCCGGAGCGGCGGGGGAGAGGGG
>NC_043704.1:86591598-86742532 GCF_006229205.1 Suricata suricatta | reverse complement strand
CCCTCGGCGCCGCCGCCGCCGCCGCCGCCGCCGCCCGCGGGGCTGGGACCCGATGCGGTTAGAGCCGCGGAGCCAGGAGGAGCCCCGAGCGTGAGTACAGCGCGGACTGGCCGGGAGCGGGCGCGGCTGGGGTGGGAACGGGGTGGGTGTGAGGGGCCTCTCCGGCGCGCCCTTCGTATTGGGCGGGGGCTACCCACGGGTCGTCTCCCAGCGTCGGCCCGCGGCGGAGTTCGCCAGCGGTCGCCGCTCTCTCTTCCCCGCCTGCCGCTGGCCTCACCCAGATGCAGAGGCGAGGGCTGGCGGCTGACTCCTTTCCACCCTGGCCGCCGCCTCGCTCCTCGTTTCCTTCCTCTCATTTTTGGGGATGGGGCGGCTGGAATCTGAGGAAGTGCACCCAAGGGCCGCCGCCCTGGCCACAGTAGCTCGGTCTCCCGCACCCTTGCACGCCCACCCGGCCCGCGGGTGGCTGGGCTGCCGCGAGCAGCGCGGCGTGAGGGATCCTGGCGGAGCCGCGAGCTGTTCCAGAGGGGCTGTCATGCCCCGGGACTGCGGCCCCGCCAGCCCGGCGACCCTGTGTTTGCCTCACGCTGAGTTTAAATCGCCCGGCTGGGGCAGGGAAGGAAAACCGCTCCCCCCCCCCGCCCCGACCCTGCAGTTCCCCTCCCACCCTTCCTTCCGAGGTTGTTTTTTTCCTTTTAACCGAGACAATCAAACGTATTGGATCTTTCATTCATAGACCTGAGACACTGTCTCGTGATTTGTGTCTTTACTAAGTGTATCATGCGATGCCTGCTTCATAGCTCCTAAGTGGTTCAGAAAGGTAGGGTACGCCCAGGATTGGGCCATGTAAACACCAGACGTTCAGCCAGTGTTTTGACCGCGGCTTGGAGGGTTTATTTTAGGATGCTAAAGGAATAGTGGTGATGGTGGCTTGTTCCCAGACTTGGGAATCGAAAGCTATTTCCTTAGATGTCAATAACTGGGGAACTGTTTACATAGTTATATGAACGATAAAGGGAGCGCGACAGGCGAGGGCTTTATAGAAAACAGCCTGCATATTCTTTAATGAATTAGAGTTGTGATTTTGTTTTTTGAGAAGCTTCCTCATCCCAGCGCCTTTGTGCACATTCGGGACAGGGGTTTGCGAGATGATGTTTTGAATCTAGTTTGTGAGGCCTGGGAGAACCCCCAGAAAACTTGGGTAGATAAACTCCTGGTAACTTAAGCCGGGTGATTTCCATGTCCACATTTGAACCACTGCAGGCAATATTGGTTGCATGTTTTCTTGCTTAGAAAATAGATTCCTTTGGGTATTACAAATTTGCTTGTGTGCTGGATTGTGTGATGTTAAGACCTGCGAAATATGTAAAATAACCATGTTGCTAATTTAATTTGTATAAATTAGAATACTTTATGTCTTTATTAAGGAGCCATCAGAGCAACTGCAGTGTAGGAATTTGTTAATATGTCTGTGTATTCAAGTTTTAAGATTTTTTAACTGAAGTAGTGAGTTCTGGTTGATAGCATAGATCTCTAGCGAAACATCACATGTTATGGAAAATTTTAATTATCAGATTAACTGTTCTGCAGTGTCATCAACCAAAATTATCTGAAGAGGGCCCAGTAGGGGGTGTGGTGTGTGTGTGTGTGTGTGTGTGTGTGTGTGTGTTGGTGTTTGTTTTGTTTTTTTAAGTTTTCTCATTATGTGCTTTGGGATAAAATTAAAATTTCATCCATAACTTTTTTCACAAATTTCTTGTGCGTTTTCCATCATTATAAAATGAGAGCTTTTCTATTAAAATCACAAAATAGGTGATTGAAAGAGATGATCGTGCATCGTAATAGTAATAGCTCCATGGGGCAAATAGCCAGACAGTAAATGAATATTAAGTTAGTGTTCTGTTGACTATGACTATAAAGTTTGAAAGACATTTCTGTCAGTTTTCCTTGAAGAATTCAAAATAAACCACATATGTAAATGCAGAATTGTTTTTATATATCAAAAGTTTTTAAATGTTAAGTAAATTGGAAATAACATGAAAGAGATACCACTCGATACAGTACTGTACTCAAACTGAAAGATTACTTCATGAAAGTGTATATTCTCATGGGCTGGATGTGTGTAAGAGGGAGGCTGGAAGAACAGGTGTGGCTCTGCCTGGCTCTGTGTATGGAACAGTCCTTCTTGAGTAGAGCTTCCTTCCTCTGAGGACAAGATCCTCTATCCCAAAGAAGTATTCCCTTTAAAAAAATTAAATTTATAAACAAAATACTTGTATTATAAGGTAGATCATAATAGTTTTCCTAAGACAGTTTACTTTGTGTGTGTATTTCATGATTAGAGCCCTTTAGTGAACAAAGGAGTTTCAAACATTTGTTGTTACCATTAAAGGGCATTTGCTCTGTTGATCTGTTGATTTGAAAAGAGTTAACTTAATCCCATTTGATCTCGTTAGCAACTAGAATAGCATTAAAAAGATCAGTTCTCTATTTTATTATTTTAATATCTATTTTATTATTTTAATAATAGGCGTTATTCTTTAATTGAATGAAATGTATTCCTTAAGCATCATACAAGATTTCATCTTTGGTGAAAATATTTATGATCTTTAAAATTATGCAGTTTTAGCAGCATAAAGCTTGGAATATTCTGGTTTCTATTTTATTATCACAGTTATTAAGCTGTTTTCTTAATTGTTGTCTTGAGTTACAGCAATCCTGTAGGGAGGCAGTATCACTATCTTTGAGAAATGACATTTTAATCTAAGGTCACACAGGTGTCAGGTGACAGATTCATTGACAAAACCACTGTTTTCTGATTCCTTTCACTATCATGCTACCTCTAACTTGCTTCTTCCTGCTTTCTAATAGATAAACCAAGGCCCAGAAAAGTTAATTTCTTAAGACCACCTTTTTTATGACTTCCAGTAATAAGTATAGATTTTTAATTCCCTATATAGCTTAAAAAGTGGTTTCCAATCCTGGCTACACGTTAGAATCTTCTAGTTATCCTTTTCAAACTACCAGTGCCAGTGCTTCATTCCCAGAGATTCTGATTTAATTGATTTGAAATGGAGCCTAGACATCTGTGGTGTATTTGTTTTAAAGTTCCCCAGGTAATTCTAATATACAAAATTATAAAGCCCTTGTTTCCAAAGACCTGTGTAATTTGGTCCTTGCTTGTCTCTCTAAGTTAATTTCTCCCCCCACAGCTTCCTTGACCTTTCCCAGCTCTCATGTGCAAATGCTCTTCCTGAAATATTTGCGCACTCCTTACCTCTGCCTTAGCTAGCTGATTCCTACTCTTCTTGCATACCACCTTCTAAAAGTCTAGTCTGAATTAGATATCCCTGCCTCCTGTTCCCATAGCATCTTGTATTCCTACTGTTTGACTCACTGCATTGACTCACTGCCTTACAATTGACAATTTATTTGTAGCCTCCATTAGGATATAAAACCTTTGTGAAGGATATGGAATCTTTCTGTTTTATATACTGTTGCATTCTTAACTGCCAAGCACAGTAGCCAGCAGATAATAGATATTTATTAACTGAATAAATAAATTGGTAATAGATTTTTTTTACAACATGTAATAATTTATAGACACCAAGTAAGTCTTTTTTATTTCTGCCAAATGCGTTTAATATCTTTGATCACCAAAAGCGTATATTTCTGAACTTGCCACACGTATCATTTCATTTGGAGACACTCGAGATGTTATAAATTATATCAAGGGTGACTCAACCCCAAACTGATAGAAACAAATATAAGGATCATTATTATGCACAGAACTGAAAGGAAATCAGGAAACTTGAATTCAAATCCATTTCACTACAAGCATTATGTGTCCTTGGGCAAGTCTCAATCTTTTTGGGCCTCTATTTCCTCATCTGTAACACAGAGAGATTGTTCTGGGTCCTCTAAACTGGGTACTCCGTGATCTGGCCTTAAAGTCTTATGAGAAACAAAAAACTAAAAATAATTGGCATTGGAATCTGAAGCTCGTTGGTTTAATACCTAACTTTTAGAGTTACTGGCAGGATTACTGTGGACAGATTTCCTAATCTGCGTAATAGGAGTAATTACTATTCAGTCAAGTTGTTGTTGTTGAATTAAATGAGATAATACAGATCCAAAAGAGTTTTTGTTCTATATTCAGGTACTTAGTAAATGTTCATTTCCTTTCCCCTTAGAAGGTGTTAGATCTCATGAGTAGACTTATCTGAGATATTAGAAAGACATAATTTTCCACTTTGCTAAATGCTAGCATTACAGATGTAACCAGGGACCAGAACAACTGGCTTTTAGTTTCATTTTCTTAGAAACCCATTCGACTGTCAAATATCCACGTGTTACACAGCTTGGGAAGTAATTGTGCTTAGAAATTTCAAATATGGCAGGATATCAAATGCTAAGCTATCAATATATCTGTAATATGAAGGAGAGAGTCTGGTGACCTAATACATCTCCACAAAGATAAGTGAAAATCAGACTTGATCACTCCAGAAGGGGACAGGTTAAAACTGAGGGTAATTTATAAAAGAAGACACAGAAAATTTGGGGAAATCTCTGTTCACCAAAGCTTAAAACTCAGGGATCATTATATGGTAATTTCTAGGAGGTATAGGAAATATACCTCTGCTCAGGGCTAATTCCAGAAGAGAAGATTGTACTTGAGATGAGAGTGGCAATTTCAGATATCAACAGACTGAAATTGGTATTTGGGAGCCCTGTCTTTTATATAGTTATTTTAAGCTTTATTTGGTAATAGAGAGCAACCTTACACATAATGTAATAATATCTCTTTGCTGAAGTTTTTTGATACCAATCTTATTTTTATATAAATCGAATTGGCATGCCTGAGTTTTCCCATAAGTTTATGTTTAAAGTGAGTTTTATTACCAATCATTTTGGGGGAAAATGCTGTAATAAAAATTGAAAACTATGGGGAGAAGAAACTGAAGTGTTAGGGCATAAGAAAGAAATATGAAGCAACACGTAATGAATGAAGTCTGAGGATTCAACTTGAAGATTTGAGATTTCCATCATTCAAAAAGGTAATTAGACATTAGATATACCAGTAATGTTGTATAGCTATGAATCTTATTTACATTTAAGTCTTTTTTCTGTGAACTGATTGATAGATCCTGGTTAAGGAATGTTTAGGTGTTCCTTCTCCCTCTCTCCAAATACATAGTTTGGGGGGTTTAAAGTTAAAATGTTCCAATAAAGAATTGTAAATTTGTAACAAATGTGGTACCTTAGAGCTTTTTCAAGTTTAATATTTATTAAGATGAAGGTTTTCTTAGGGTGGATTACAGAGCTCTGATCTAGAGGGCTAATGGACTAAATTCCAGCCACAAACTGCTACTTTGTGTATGGGGGAGAGGAAGCAGATTATATCAAATTGTTGCCTCTTTTTCTGCATTGAGATGATAGGAACTCTAGTATGTTGCTTGTTAAGTAGCTCAGGTAATTCATGAGATAATTTAAATGATCTCTAAAATTACATAAAATTAGTAAGGAAGAAGGTAGACATACTAATCATTATTTTCAGTTTATATCTGATACAAGAATAACACGTTTCATATTTAGCCCAACAATTAAATACTCATCTTTTCCTGTAGTATTTTAGTAGTTACCTTGATAATTTATCTAAATTGCTAAACTTTTAATAAACTTTAGCATATAATTGCAATTTTTATGAAGGAGTCTTTGTATCAAAGCCAGCATTGCCATTTGAAATAAAGGTAGGGTTTAAAAAAAAAATAGTAAGAATTCTTATAGATGATACCTATCTGATACACTTCAAATTTTAAATATTTGTGTTTAAAAAAAAGTCAGTGTTTTGATTTGAAAAAAGCTGCACTAGGATAGAATCATCCTACTCTGATCAAAATTCTCTTGCCAAATTCAATACTAATTTAGGAGTTAGTAAGACTCAGTGGAGAGATGCATTTTACAAAGTGCCTATATAGAGGGGCACCTGGGCAGCTCAGTTAAGCGTCAGACTTCAGCTCAGGTCCTGATCTCGTGGTTCATGAGTTCCGGCCCCGTGTCAGGCTGTGTGCTGACAGCTTAGAGCCTGGAAACTGCTTCAGATTCTTTGTCTCCCTTTCTACCTCTGGCCTGCTCACACTTTGTCTCTCTCTCAAAAATAAACAAGCTTTTACCAAAAAAAAAAAAAAAAAAAAAAAAAAAAAAAAAAAAAAAAAAAAAAAAAAGCACTACAGAAATTTAAAACAGTATGATAAAGATATTTTTAATCATCAATCTTTTGACAGGAAGAAACCATGTTCGTTCTTGTTATCTTCAGCAACTAGCATACTCCCTAGATATAACTGCCCAATAAACATTGATATTTTCACAGTAGAATCATAATTGAGAATAATTTTCTTAGTAGCTATATACTTTATCTAAAACTAGGTTAATTGCTCTCTGCCAGTCTTGTTGATCATTTATTGAGTATAGATTTGAAATATATCAGAAACACTTTTAAGTTGCTAAGTAGTTGCAGATTTCTGTTACTATTTGGAGACACTTTTAACAAAGATTGATAGGTTAAAGAGAGATCGTGTGCTAGGGTGAAAAGAATATTAGATCAGGAATCTAAAATCTGGATTCTGTATTGAACTGTTAACTAGCTGTTTGGTTTTCTATCTTGACCTTTCAGCAATTGTTTATTTTATCTACAAAATGTCTAATGTTCTTTGTTACTCCAAAATTCTGGGAGATTCCTAGTATTTTAAAGTCTACTTCTGATTTCAGGGAAGAGTAAGTCAGCCACTCCCTAGAAGGAGGATAGTCTAGTCAGTTTGTTGTATTTTCAGAAGCTAAAATCTTTTTGTCTGCCTGCTTATAAATTTGCACATATTTGAAGGCCCTTGTGTAAAATTCTGTGGCATAGACAAGCTGCCATCATAAAAGAATGAGCTGGAAAGATTTTTTTTTTTTCCCTTTCTAAAACCATCAGTAATGTTGGAGAATCAAGCTTACTGTAGGAGCAGCCGTTTTGGTTACTGGCTTTGAGAGCAGTTAAATGACTGATAGACATTGAGGGTAGGTCATCTATTGCACACCAGGTGACAGGGTTTGAAGGCCAGCAAACCTGTCACAGCACCCTTAATACCACTGGTCACCATCCTTACTTGTTAAAGACTTCTGGGAAAGTATATTCCCCAGTTTCCTTTAGTGACCCATCCCACTAGATAGTTTTCAGAAAATGTGTTCTAATTTTAGGAATATAATTCCAGAGGCACACTAAGCCTTTTTTCTAGATATATCCTTTTTGTGTACATATAAGGAAAGGTGACAAAAAATCATTGTCCTTGATTGGAAAGCATTGGTATTTATGCCACTGATAACATTGTTTCTATAAATGTTCAAATTACTCACCTTCAGTATTTGAATATTTTATAGCCAACAAACTGTTCAAATTATGAGATATTATTTGGAGTTATTTTGAGTAGATACTCACTTTTCAATAAGCTAAGCACATTTCTATGGCTTATTTTTCTTTGAGAGATTGTACTTTTTCAAGTACTTTTCTGAAGGACTTATTGCAGGTCTAGACCTGAAAGTACTATTGTTGCATTTTGAAACAATTGACTGTAGCTTAAAAGTGAGTGGTGTGTGTGTGTGTGTGTGTGTGTGTGTTTTCCTTAGGAGCCTGAGGAGGTTAACTTCTTGGCAAATGCAAAAAACCTTGAAGGTTTTTGCTAGCTAAGCTACTATTCTGTGAATATAGATTTATAGAATATGTCATCAAATATAAATAGCATGTCATCATTAATGGAAAAATTGTGGGGGAAAAGATTGAAATTAGGACTACCAAAGTCCAATCTGAAATCAAACCACACATGACAGGAAAGAAAAAACTGTGTTTCATACTGTCTTTTTTTTTTTTTACTTATAAATATTAATAGTAACATCATTTTAAAGTTATTTTCCATACGAAGATTTCCTTAAAATCTAATAGCTATTATTAGTTACACTGGAGATCCCAAAAGGCAGCTTCTTAAAGTATTTACGAAAGCTATTTATATTCTTTTTCTCTATATAGCAGTTGTACAAATTGAACAGGACTTTTTCAAAGCAGCTTCTGTACTTGATATTTTTAATGGTAGCAACACTCAAAGAAGTTTGGAATATCAGTAACTTTTTTAATTTTTTTGCATGCTTTTATTTATTTTTGAGAGGCAGAGAGACAGTGTGAGTAGGGGCGGGTCAGAGAGAGGGAGACACAGAATCTGAAGTAGGCTCCAGGCTCTGAGCTAGTGGTCAGCACAGAGTCTGACATGGGGCTCGAACCCATGAACCGTGAGATCATGACCTGAGCCAAAGCTGGACACTCAACCGACTGAGCCACCCAGGCGCCCCTGGAATATCAGTAATTTTATAGTGCGGAGACTGGTTATTCGTTTTCTTTTCACTAGAAATGGCCAACTTTCAAGTTTCTTAATTATATTACGGGATTCCCGATTTCCTCAAAATAACTTGGAATACTTTGACTAATTCTGTACAATAAAAGGTAGTAATTTTTACAGCCATGTAATGTTCATGGACACTATTATTGTATGGCTAAATGTATCTACTAATGTACCACTACTAAAAGACAGCTAAATGTATCATGCTGTGGTCTTTTTTGTTGAGTATAAATATCAGGCATATAAATTGGTACATTTATCCCACAAATAATTTTTTTCCCAATCAAAATGAGGGTAAGTAATTTGACAATAGGAGAGAATATTTGAAGGCAGGCCATTCTTAGAATATTCACAAAATATGGTCACTTTACTTAGGCTTCTTTAATTTCCTTTTCTTTCTCTAAAACATACATCAGAATGGTCAAGAGCATGTGCTCTGGAGCCAGACTATTGGGATTAGTAGTTTTCTAGCTTACGGCATGTTATTTACCCTGTCTGGGTTAAATATTCTCTGGGTTAATACACATTTCCTCTTTTGTAAAAGAGGGATCATAACATTGTTGTAAGGATTCAATGACTAATTCATTAAAGCTTTTTCAACAGTGCCTAGTTTGTGGTAAACACTCCATAAATATTTGTAAGATCCTTGGGAGCACAAACTGTGTCCTGTTCAATTTATTTGGGGGCTTTAACATTATGTAGTGAATTGAATTTTGTCCATTCTGAGGATTTACTAATGGATTCTTATCCGGTCTCTGGAGAGTGAACAATAAAGTTGCCTTCTAACAAGCTTCTTGATTACTGCTTGCTTTTTCTTCTATTACAACTTAAAATTTCATTCTAGCTCTAGGAATATGAATTCTGTTTCATACCTACTCTTAAGAGAAGTTAGCATATGGAGATTTAGTTTGATAGGAATGAGGGATTGAGGGACAGAAGATACTAAAATGTGGGTGTACATATTTCACATCTAGTCTGATCTTCCCATGGAGTACTTTTTCCCTTTTCAATCCCTGGAATTTCAAAATCCCTGGCGGGTAACTTAATAGCACTGTGCCATGGAAGCAGCACTTGTTTCATGCTACCCTGCATGTCCTTTCCTTGCCCTCCCTCAGGCACTAAAGACTAGTTGTGTCCTATTGTCACACAGTCCCTATGTTATAAGGCTTTTATAGAATTCTCATGTCATGTTTGGAAGCTGCTTCTATTTCACTTACCCATTATACTTGTTACGAAATCTTTATTAAATACGGTTATTACTCTTTTTTTTATGTCATTTTATTTGTTACCTGGTTTATACTCATTGGACATTGTATAAACCATATAAGTCATTTATGTGAAAATAAGGAAAACAACCATGTGTTTTGATTTTAACATGAGTTCGGTCTCTAATTCTTTGTCTTTAATTACTAAGTTACCTACCTGGCATCATTGATACAAGTTTTTGTGGCATCATCTTGTCAGCACCTTACGTGAATAAGTATATTAATTCATATTTAAGTTTTTGGTAAAGATAACATGTTTATGTTTTCTCACTTCTTATTTTTGGAATTTAGACTGCTCTTGATGTCACACACCATAACTTATTCTTTTCAAGGTGATGATCCTACTGTCTATCTCTCATTCACCAGGTTGATTGATAGTAAACAATAAAGTCTATGTACTTCTAAAAAGTACATGTATTGTTATAATCAATTTATGTGGAGATTGCTTTACAAAGGATCTATAATTTTGGCACAGCTGTTCAAAGTTTTTCATTGTTACTTTTAAAGAATTATTAAGCATACTTCCAAACATTTTTATATGTGTAAAACTATATAGAACTTCGTCTCTTCTACGGGGTGGTATGCACAGTGAAAAAAAAAAATATGACTGCCCTAGTATTGACCAAGTGTTCATTGCCATACTGTGTCATTATGATTAACCTAGGAATTAAAGTTAAGAATTAACTACTTATTTTGCTAAAGGAAACACAACCATACTACACAGAATTTATGAAAACTCTGAGTAGGTTTCTGTTAACACATTTACCTAGAGAAATGGGAAAAGTAAAAGATAGGACAAATGTAAATAAGGGAACAGATCCATGTTACTCTCACCTCCTTATGGAATATTCATTCCCTTTGTACAAACACCCACTGTTTGAACTGTGCGAGGAGGTAGAACTTCCCCTAGAGTCGTGGAAAGAGAAGCGTGGACCCTGGGCTGTCATGTGCCAGTCTCTCTCGCTGGCCTGGAGATAAGGGCTAAGAGGAGATGGTCTCTCCCACATTGGGGGAGGATACAAGGTCCATGCACTGAAGTGGGACAGCTTATAATTCTGCATCAGAACCAGAGTATCTAACCTGCCTGCCAACCACGTGACACTGAACAAGCCACTTAGATTTTACGAGCCTGAAAAGTTGTCCCTAGATGACTAGTGACTGAAAGAGATGTTTCCAGGGTGCTGTATTCCAGAAAAGAGCCTGCGCAAACTTTACAAATATGCAACTCAAATAGCAGCTATGAATAAAATAGAAATAAAAATAATTCAGTATGTTGAATCTTTTATGAATAGCAAATATCTAAGATGCAAAGATGGATAAACATGAAAATTTTTAATATGTAGGTCAATAAATCTGATAAGAAAAATAAACACATCAGTAAACATGGAAAAGAAAAAAATTCCCTTTTGTCCCTTTAAAAGCCAGAAATAAAGAGAAATTTCTGTAACAAAACATACCAAACTAAAAGCTAAAATAAAAATTGATAGTGAAACACTTGAGAAGCAATCACTATTAAACACTCAGAAACATGTTATCGCTACATTATTATATATGATATTCTTCTAGATATGCTGACCAATATAATAAGAAATGAATTAGAGTGAAGAGTTGTAAATACTAGGGGGGGAAAAGCTGCACGATCCCATTTTTGGTATGGTATGATTGCATTCCTGGGAAAACCAAGAGTCACCTAAGAAGTTATTGGAACCTACTAATAGGAAGGTAGAGTAACTAGATTTAAGACAAATACTTTAAATTCAGTAGTTCTCCTTTATAATAGCAGTAATTATTTAGAAAATACAGTAGAAAAGGTCACATAACAAGAACAGAAAATAGAAAATTATGTTACTAAGAAATGTGTGAGCCCCTGTGGAGAAACCTGGAACTTACTGGGTCACGGGCAGGACGGGGCCGGGGGTGCAGGGAGAAGAACATCATGATGTGCCTGAATGGGAAGTCCCAACGGTTACAAATATCCGTTTTTCTCAAGTTAACTCAGAGGTTTCGGTTGAGCATAATTCTGACTTTTTTAATGTGTTTGAGAAATTAACAAGATAATTCTTAGTTTTGTCCAAGAGACTAAAGAGGTAAAAGTGCGATAACTTAGGTGAAAAACCAACAACAGAAACAGAGCTGATAACCCTGTGGCCCTATCAGCTATCAAGCACACTATAAAACTATAATAAATAAAAGAATAGGGTGCTGGTATAGCATGGTTAGTAAAGTTGATGAGAGAGAATTGAGATCCCAGAAACAGATACTCTAAGAATAATAAAAATCATTGGAAATCAGTAGAAAAAGGGACATTCAGTGAATATTTTTCAGAGGGCTAAATAGTATTCAAAACAAATTTGAATATGTCATCTTATATACCAAAATAAACTCAGGTAAATTGAAAAGCTAGATGAAAAAGAGTAAATATTCTTATGCTAGTTTCATTTAAGAAAGATATTTTATGTGGGGGTTCCTGGGTGGCTCAGTTGGTTAAGTATCTGACTTTGTGTAGGGTCATGATCTCCTGGTCATAAGCCTCATGTCGAGCTCTCTGCCGTCATTGCAGAGCCTGCTTCAGATCCTCTCTCTCTCTCTCTCTCTCTCTCTCTCTCTCTCTCTCTCTCTCTCTCTCTCTCACCCTCCCCCTCCTCTTCCCCACCTCAAAAAAAAAAGCAAGATATTTACGTGGATGAGGAAATACCAAACTTTAAAGAAGTAGAAGGACTCATGAAGGGAAAATTTATTACATTTGACTCAGAACATTGACATTTATTTTGTTCTTTTCTCCCACCTCCCTCCCCCTAGTATAAATGAACAAATTAAAGATGTGTAAACCAGGATTAGAAATTTGCAAATATGTAGCAGACAGGTGTTTATTTATTTATTTGGATCAGATCATTTTATTGGGGCTCCAGGGAAGGGTTGAACGGCTGGCAGGCCAATGAAATCCAACATTGTTGGCCCGGCCAGGATCCCTCCAACTTAACAGTTGCAGAAAGCCAAGTGTTTATCTTTAAATTTTAAGGTGTTGCTACAAATGCTTTCAAAAGCACCAAGTTCAATGTACATGAATGAGCAAAGAACTTGAGAAAACAGGTTCATTTACTGAAGTGAAAATAAAAGCAAATGGGAAAATATTTCTCCCTGACAGATAATCGAAGAAGTGAAACTTCTAAGTTGCAGTGATACATTTTTACTTCTTGAGTTACCAGGAAGTTTTTCTAATGGTTTTGTTGCTGGTGAAGATGCCATGAAATGTGCTTGTTCATATATTTCTTTTGGCAGAGTCTAAACTGATTGAACCCTTCTGGAAAAAAGCAGGTCAGCAATTTGTGTGCCTTTAAAATTAACATACCTTTTGATCCCATAATTTCATTTGCAATATTATATATAATAATGGAAGTTTTAAAACAGCTTAAGTATTCAGTAAGTAACCTGTTATATCTTCCATAGAAGTAGGTGGTCATAAATCACTATTGTTTATGAGAAATTTACAGTAATTTGAGGAAATGTTTTTGAAGTGAAAAAAGCAAGATAAAAGTCATAATACTATATGAGCACAACTATATGAACCAAAGAAATAAACTAAAAATTATTCATAGAAAAAAAAGCCTGTGAGTACATAAAAAATGGTATAATGGTTGTCTCAGATGCATTTTTCACTGTTTTCTTTCCTCATTCACCTGTACATCATTGCATTTTAAGTAGGTACAGAGCACAGTTTCCGATCTTAATAGACACTTCAGCCAGTTTTTAAGTGAATGAATTTCTATAATAAGCATGAGTTACTTTTACATTGAGAGAAATATGAATATAATCCACATCTAAGTAAGAAAAGGAGAAGTGTGGGAAGTGCTCTAGAAAGGCCTGTAATTAATATCTTACACTTAGATTTCTACTTCTCAAAATGTTTTCAGAATTCTATTTTATACGATCCTTTTCCATTAATAACATCATTACTTGCTAAGCTAAGAATTTCTGTTAACCTTGACTCTGTCCTCTCTGGCCCACCAAAATTCAATTAATCATCAAATCTTGGGTATTTATTTCTTAGAAGTATCTTTTGATTTCATTTTCATCTTTTCTCCTAGTCACTGCCTTATTTTAGTTCTTTCCTGTATCACTGAAGTACCCCAACAAGTCTCTCCACTTTTCTTTTACTTTCCACACTGATTACAAAATTATCAGATATGTAAATAACTAGCAGAATTTCATCAATGTGCTGTAATAAATAGATTCTGTGGAAGAGAACAGGGGAGAGATTGACACTGCTTCTACACAGTTGCCAAAATATCACTCATCCTAAAATACAAAATTGTTCTACTTAAAGCTTAGTAGTTCCTTGTGGCCTACATTGCCATGTCTCAAGCTTTGGGTGTATAAGAATCACCCTGGGAACTTGTTACAGTGTAAATTATCCCCCCTCCCAAAATATAAATTACCCAGACTCTTGAAAATCTGATTCAGTACCTCTCTGGTCCTGGGAACATGCATTTTTAACAAGGCTTCCTATTCTGGTCCTATACGTGTTATCCCAGGACAGAATTTCGAAGAACAATGACCTTGGAATAAAGTGCAATCTCATTAATTTACTATAATTCTCACAATTCGGCACCAGCCCACTTTTCTATGTATAGTTCCTGTACTTTCCCACTGAACACCTTGCAGTCTGGCCACGGTGAGCTGCCTCAGACTCACATAGGCCTTTCTGTACTCCAGTGCTCATCACGCTGATGCTGTTTCTGCTGCTCAGAGGCCCTTTCGCTATGGCTGCTCCTACCCTGACCTGGCACGCTACCTTGAGCTTCTGTGTAAACTGTGTGAAGTATTCCTGGACTCACCCTCCTAGACAGAGTTAGTCTCTCCCTCCTCGGTTTCCTTGAGCCTCTGTTTATTACAGTGCATATACACTGTACTAAGTTTCCTTACTTGTTTACTTACCTGTCTTCCTCAATAGATTATTAGGCTTTTGAAGCCAGGGATGTCGTTTTATTTATCTTTTACCTCTAGCATAAGCCTGGCCCATAATAATTGCTAAAATAAATGTATGTCATGTAATTAACAACCCCATAAAGATGGGGGAGGAGTGATTAGTTCCATTTTTCAGTGAGGTGTTAAGTATTTGCTTAGTTACTCATCTTGTGAGTAGACTTGAGATTCACACGCCCAAGATAACCTGGCTTCTCTTCTGGTCTGGTCCTTACAGAAAAGGTAGACTGTCACAGTAAAATTACACAAAAACACATCCCCTTTTTAAGCATCCCCCTCCACTCACATATCAGTTGATCATGTTTGGGGCAGAAGATGTTTCAAAAGGGGGGCCTGGGTGGATCAGTTGGTTACGCGTCAGACTTTGGCTTATGTCATGATCTCCTGGTTCGTGAGTTTGAGCCCTGTGTTGGGCTTTGTGTTGACAGTTCAGAGCCTAGGACCTGCTTTGGATTCTGTTTCCCTCCCTCTGTACCCCTCATGCATGTGCTCACATGCTCTCTACCTCTCTCTGTCTCACCCTCTATCTCCCTCTCTCTGAAAAATAAAAATAAACAAAAAAAAGTCATTTCAATAAACTTTTTCATCATACTCCCTCTTTATAAAATAAAACCTGTCCCTCCAAAGCAAGAACTGGTTACTGGATATTAAGCTATTTGTTTCACATCCAACCTGTATTCTCTACTTTGTGGTGTTTATATGTATCCCTTGCAGAAACCATATTATATACCTGATAGGGTTTCCAAAAATGGTGGCTTCATTAAATTCAGCTGACATTCATGTAGGTAACATTATTTTCTGCAACAACTGAGACAAAAAGCTATTTATATATGTATAAATATTTAAGTAGGTTTCTATCATATATTTTTTTAAGTTTGTTTATTTATTTTGGGAGGGGAGAAGGGAAGGCAACAGAGAGAGAGAGAATCCCAGGCAGGCTCTGTACTGTCAGCGCAGAGCCTGACGCTGGGTTCAGACCTACAAACCACAAGATCATGATCCGAGCCGAAACTGAAAGTCAGACTAACTGAGCCACCCAGACACCCCTCCATCATATTTTTTTTTAAGCTCCATTTTCATAGTTTAAATGTGTTTAGCCTTGCTATATAGACTTCAGTCTTAAGGTGTTGATGGAAATCAACCACCAGCTGCAAAGTTCAGATCCAGTGTGCCATAGGATACATGTAGCTATGGCTTGAACTAAATGTTAGCAATGAAATATTTAGTAGCAACTGTTCTTTTAAAAGAAACATTTTAGATAATTAGAGTCATCTTGTAATATCCTTATACCCAGCTGTCAGCCTTTTACTTTTTCTGCCAATATTTCTGGAACTGAAATCAAGAAAATGGAAATTAGGGTACCATACTTTGACATATACTACACACTTGAAAAACTGTCCTAAAGATTTCCAAATAGAGTTCCTCAGTTTCTCAAAAATAAGCAAATATCTATAGGAACCCTCCCCAATATTAAGCTGAAATATATGCATTGGTAAATAATAGGAGCAGTAGAGAATTTGAAAAACTGCCCCTATAAATAGCCACTGGACTTGAGGATTATTAAAGTAAATTTGAGCATTTTATTTTCATTTTGAAATTTTGTTTCTTAATTTTGTTACCATGTTTAATCAGCATCTCACTATCCTCCCATTCTCCCCTTCTTTAGCTTTTGTTATCTTTGTACTTTTAATGTACTCAGATCTCCATTTTTTAAAATTTTATTTATTTATTTTGAGAGAGAGGAGAGCAGGGTAGGAGGAGAAAGAGAAAGAGAGCCAAGCAGGCTCCATGCCGTCAGTGCAGAGCCTGATGTGGGGCTCAAACCCACGAACCGTGAGATCATGACCTGAACCAAAATCGGAAGTCAGAAGCTTAAGTGACTGAGCCACCAGATGCTCCCATCAGACGTCCATTTTCTATCATCTGAACTTTCAGTAATAGCCCTCATTCCCCACTGGGTTAGACAGTGATACTGTTACTCCATTTTTCCTTTTTTCCTTTCAAGTCATTTCCTACCCTTTCACCACTTACTATACAAATTTTACATCATCAAGTAATGGTAACATTTACATTCTATTCTGTAACCATACTTAACCCTGCTTATGTTTTGAGTTATAGGTAGACTTTCATAGTTGAAATTAATATTATTTACGTTAATATGATTATATAAAAATATTTCATCCCACAACTAAGAACACTAGGGTCTGATTTCTTTATGTGCTCGACACCGTGAGCTGCACAAAGAGTATTTTTAGCATTCCAGTCACATGGCTCCTCTTCTCATGCACTGTACACATTTCTCAAAGTTGTGCTGTTTCGCTTCATATTTTGAGCATAATTTTATTGTATATTTTGAGTTTTTTCCCCGAAAGTTCCCAGTTGCCTTTTTTCTATTATAAAAACAGTAATGGTCATGTACATTCTTTATATACATGTCTTTAATACTAATAACTCCTCAATGCTTTTATATGTTGGTTAGAGCTAGCTGTATTCTTTTTCGTAATAATTTTTCCTTGGGCCATAAGATTTCATCTTCTAACCTGAGCTTATTTCTTCCTACAATTGGTAAAACTTTACAATAGGATTGCTTTTTCTTATTGTTTATGTTGTTTGGCCACTGGGTGAGTTCCACCATTTCCAGTATAGAATATCTTCTTTCTTGACTTCCTTCTTTGGTTGGCTGGAATAATAAATCAGGTCCCTCAAAACTGATTCATGGAAGGAGACTTCATGGAAATACTTTTATTTTTTCTTTATACATGATAATTTGCTGAGCATAGAATTCTTGGTCAGTTATTTTCCAACAGATTTTAATTACTACATAGTTTTCCACTTGTTATTATTTTTTATTTTAATTCCAGTGCAGTTAACATCCAGTATTATATTAGTTTCAGATGTATAATATTCACTAATGTTGTCAAGAATGTTTGTTGCCAGTCAGGTAATTTTCCTTTACATACTTCCTATTACCTATTTTTCCCTCTGTAAAAGCTTTTAGGCTCTTATCTTTGTCTCTTATCATCTAGTATGGAAGGTTTTTAAATATTTATTCTGTTCAGTTGTCTCTTTTAATCTAAACATGTAAATCTCTCCATCCCAGATGTTTTTTATTTATTTACTTTTCTTTCTCCATTTTTCTCTTATTTCTTCTGGAATAATAAGTATTTGGTTGTTGGACCTCTTTGATTCATCTTATGTCTGTTTACCCCTTATTTTTAATAAATTTATTTTTGCTCTATGTTTCAGCAGGGTTTTTTCTAATTTTGAAAATTCAGTAGGTGAGATAGATCATTTAATTTGCATTTTATTATGAGTAAAGATGAATAATTAACATATATTTTGGCTACTTGCTTTTCTTTTTCTATGAACTCTCAGTTCATATCCTTCTGTCCATTTTTTGTTAGGTTGTTCTTAGCTAATTATTTTTACTAGTTTCTCTTTTATCTTTGCCTATGGTGTTTTTCCCTACCTACAGGAATTTTTGTTTCTTGTGTAATTGGATTTATCAATCTTTTTATGGCATCTCAATTTCACTTAGGAAAGACTTACATGAAAAAGGATCATCTCATACATTCTTACAGGTTTTTTATGGTTTTGTATTTACATTGTGATTGTTATTCTAAATAGAATTTATCTTAAAGTAAGATGTAAATTGGGAACCCACTCCCTTTTTTTCAACTGTCCAGCCAGTTATTCCAAATGTTTTTTTCTCTATTGATTTGAAATGACATCCTTATTATATAATACATTCTGTGTATTGTAAATTTTCTGTTCTGTTGATGTGAACATCTTAACCATGTAATTATTATGATTTTATTATATATTTTTATATATGTAGTTTGCTAGGACTAGACTCTTTTCTTTCCTTTTTCCCTCCCCTAATTTCTCCTGGGTTTTCTGCTCTTCTTTTTTTAACACTAGAATAAGATAGTAAATTCTGTACACACAAATCATACTAGTATTAATTGAGATCATGTTAAACGTATAAATTATTTAAGGGAGAATTGACATCATTATGAATTTGAGTCTTCCTCTCTAAGAACATGATATGTTTCTCCATTCTTTTGTTTTACTCAGGAACATTTTAAAGTTTTCTTTATCTTAAAGCAGTAACAATTAAACTTTTCCCTCCCTCCAAGTGGCTACCAGGATCATCTAGTAAATAATCTATCCTATTACCTCACTTAGAGGCTCTGGTTTTTTTCCCATAACAAATTGCAGCAACTACTTGTGTACATTTCTGTACTCAGTTCTTTTCTCTGGATCTGCATCAGCCAATACTACATACATATGCTATTTTTATAACAAGCTTTAATGCCTACTAGGCTAGTGTCCCCTCATTCTCCTTCTTTTAAACACTCAGTATATTAAAAGCTATCATAAAACTTCTTAGACTGTTTTAAAGGCTCTCTTAGACACACACACGCACACACACAGAAAATGACAGCCTCACTTCAGGTGTTATCTTAAGTAACGTATTAGTTAATGGATTGAATAGTTTGTGAAGACATACACATGCATACTGCACGATCCAATGGTATTTGTTCTAGAAATACAATGGGTCATTTTAACGTTAGGAAATCTGTAACATGCATATTAACATACATTTTCTTAATCACACATAAACACATAACCTTAGTAAAATATGAATAGAAATATATTCCTTGACATACTAAATAGTAAATGTCCCAAACCAGAAGCTTAAATCAGGCTTAATAATGAAAGATTCACACTCCATTCATGTTATGAATAACACAAAGAACAACCAATAACTTCTCTCATTTGTGTTGGCATACAACACTAATACAGTTAGACAAAGGCAAGAAAATAAGCATAACAAAGGAAGAGACAAATTATTATTTGTAAATTCTGCTTTCCATTTTGTATATCCATTTCTCTATCCTAACTTCCCATTCATATCCTGCCCTCCAAGTGTAGCCAGTGTTAATAGCATGCGATTAATTCTAGGGGAAAAAATAGAAGAGGATAAAGGACTATAATCCATATTTTTTATTTTATTAGTGTAGAATTATAATCAACATTTTCTTTTAAAAAGTATATTCTGAATCTATCATTATATTTCCCTTTTAAATTTGTATTTTTTATCATTAAAATAATTGCATCTTCTAGTAATCACAGCATGATGAGGTTGGGTGATTCTCCATGGGAAACAGGGCACAAGAATGCTAGAGTAACTATAATAATATCAGTGAAGATATATTTTAAAACAAAGAGTGATACTAGAGACAGAGAGGTACATTTTATAACTATAGGGAATGAATACAGCAGGAAAGTATAAAAATTCTAAGTACATATGAGTATAACAGAGGTACAAAATACGTAGAAGCAAAAACCAACAAAACTGAAAGGAGAAATATACAGTTCAACATTTAATGTTGGAGATTTTGGTACACTTCTCAATAGTTGATAGGATAAGTAGGCAGAAAAACAGGATAAAGAAGACTTGAGTAAGGCAAGTTGACCTAATTGACATCTACAATAAATTACACCCAACACATTCAAAGTGGATTTAAAACATTCATCAGAATGAGCCATCATCTACTTACCCACACACATAAAATGTATTAGTAAACATAAAAAAATTGAAATTGTGCGGTGTGTTCTGCAACCACAAGGAATTAAATCAAAAACTCAATACAAAAAAAATCAGTACAGAAAGAAATAAGGAAAAATCCCAAAATATGTAGAAATTAAATATTTCTAACTAAACCATGGGTGAAAGAAGAATTCACAGGGGAAATTAGAAAATATTTTTACTAAATGAAAATAAAAATACAACGTATGAAAATAATGTATGTAGCAAAAGCAGTGCTAAGAAAGAAATTTGTAGCTTTAAAGACCAACTAGAAAAGAAGAAAGGTCTAAAATCAATGATCTAAGTTGCTGCTTTAAGAAGCTAAAAAAGAAAGAGTAAATTAAACCCAAAGTAAGTAAAAGAAAGGAAATAATAAAGATCAGCGTACAAATCAAGGAAATTGAAAATAGAAAATCAATGAAATGAAAAGCTGGCTCTTTAAAAAGCTCAATAAAATTGATAAACCTTTAACTAGAATGATCAAGAAAAACGGAGATGCAAAGTAACAATATTGTTTCTATATTATAAATACTTAAAAATATAATAAAGGAACATTATGAACAACTTTGCACTAACCAGTTTGACAACTCAGATGAGGTAGATAAGTTCCTTGCAAAATACAAATGACCAAAATGGACTCAAGGAGAATGTAAATAGACTTATATAAAGAAATTCAATTAGTAATTTAAAACTTCCAACAACAAAAATCCAGACCCTGAAGACATAGCTGGTAATTCTGGCAAACATGAAGGAATTAAAAGTACCAGTCCTACTAAGATTTTCAAAAAATACAGGAGTAGAAAATGTCACAACTCATTTTATGAGGCCAATATTACTCAGTTACCACAGCCAAATGAAGACATTGTGAGAAAAAGAAAACCAGTAGCCAAAATATTCTTCATGAACATAAGACACAAAAATCCTTAACAAAATATTAGCATGTTAAATCTAGTAATATATAAAAAGGATAATACATCAAAGCCATGTGTGATTTATCCTAGTAATGCAAGGCTGGTTTAACTTCCAAACACCAATTCAATGTAATATACCATGCTACCAAGACAAAGCTGAAAAAAATGTATGATCATCCCAGTCAGTGCAGAAAAGGTGTTGACAAAATTTAGTACAGACTCATAATAAAACCTCTCAGCAAAGAGAAATTGAAGGCAGCCTCCTTAATCTGATAAAGGATGTTTTAGAAAAAACCACGAACATATTTGATGGTGAATGATTTTGTGCATTTCCACTTAAGATCAAGACCAAGTCAAGGATGTTTGCTCTCACCACTTTTATTCAACATTATACTGGAGATCATGGCTAGTGCATTAAGACAAGAAAAAGAAATGGCATGCAGAATAAAAAGGATGAAGTAAAATTATTATTCACAGATGGCATGTGTATAGAAAGTTCTAAGAAATTTGCAAAAAAAAGACGAATACGTGGGTTTAGCAAGGCAATAGAAGATAATAACCAAGAACTAGTTGTATTTCTATATACTAGCAATGAATGATTCGAAAATGATACTAAAAAAACAAAAAACCACAGTAATATTATATAATTAGAAATGAATTAAACAAAAGATATGCAAAACCTGTACACTGAAAACTATAAAGTATTGCCAACAGAAATTAAAGAAGACCTAAATTAATTGAGAGATAACCATGTTTTTGAATCGGAAGACTAAATATTGTTAGGGAGGCAGTTCTCACAAAATTGAGCTATAGAGTCAGTGCAGTCCCAATCAAAATCTTGTCAGTCTTTTTCATAGTTATATGAAACTCCAGAATAAGAAAAAGCACACAATAATAGAAACCAAATTATTAGTTACCTAGGACCTGGGGTAAGAATGGAGATTGAGAATTGACTACAAAGGGAGAAAACTTTTAGGGGTAGATGACTGTTTTCAACTTGATTGTGGTGACGATTTTTACAACTGTTACAAATTTACCAAGACCTATAGAACCAAACTTTAAATTATCTCAGATAAACAAAAATACAATTATGTGATTTTAAATTACTATTAAAGATTAATTTAAAAGTTTACTACTCCTCCTTTCTCCCATCCTCTCCCCTGAACTTATGTAATTCTTCAGAAAAACCACTTTCAACTATTTCAGCTCCTCATATTTACCACTTACAATAATGGAATATAGTGCTATTTCTTGGTCCACCAATATTTGACATCCATTAATTTCTTCTTATAACATCTTATTACCTCTTCTAATGCCTTACTTTGCCTTATCTCACATCCTAATATATTATTACCGGTTAAATATACATTTAGTGTTTTTATTATGACCATATGTAAATATTATTCAGTAATGAAACAAATAGCGCACGCATGTTGTTATATCTTTTCTGGTACAATATTTTTGTTTTTGTTGGTTTAATTAATTACCTCACTTGAAATTTTGTTTAGTTACCATTGCATCTGATTTTCTTCCCATACATTTCAAACCATCTTTCTAATACCTTTTACCTGTAAGATGATTAGTTTTGTTATTTTCTGAAGGTACCCTTCCTAGAGACTTCAGTTTCTCTGATGTAATGTTGACTGCTCCCTAGGTCTGTTTCACAGCTGTTGTCATAAGTCTTCTCTTTGCTCTCATCCTGGAAATTCCCTACACCTGCTTCCTGTGTTGGAGCCTTCATTTCCTGTACCCCATATCTTCGTGGTTTGTTCCCTCATTTACAGGAGCATATCCTTTAGTGGCTTCCTGAAAATAGATAACTGAGAGGTAAATTTTTTGAGATTTTGCATACCTGAATATGTCATTTTCTACTCCTACAATTATGTGATATTTTAGATGAGTGTAGAATCCTAAATTGAAAATCATTTTTACTCAGAATTTTTACAGTGTTCCATCTTCTAGTTTCCAGTTGTGCTGTTTAGTGGTCCAGTGCCATTCTGTTTCATGATCTTTTTTTTCCCTCTTTGGACATGTTTATTCTCTTCTCTTAAAGCCTAGTATTCTGAAACTTTAAGGCATTGCATTTTTCATTTATTGTACTGTGCACTAAATAGGTCCTTGCTTCCTGCAGACTTAACATCCTTCAGTTGTTGGAAATTTTCTTGCCTTAATTTTTTGATATTTTCTCACTTCTGTTTTCATCGGTCTTTCTGAAATTCCCACAAATCAGGTATTAAACTTCCTGGATTTCTTTTTCTAATTTTTTTACCTTTCCCTTCTATTATTCATCTCTTTCTCTTTTTTCTGCCTTCTGGAAAATTGCCTTGACTTTAACTTCAAGTTTTCAGTGAACTTTTTTTCAGCTTTTATTGTCAAATTATTCTTCCTTGTTGGTTGCTTATCTGGTTAATGATATAATATTTTCTCTGAGAATATTTCAGTTAGTTTTCTTGACATTTTTTTCTGTTCCATCATTGTTTCTCAGCACTCCTGTGATGTTTTGGTCTGTCTTTAGTATTGGAGACTTGTCGGAAATGCATAAAAATTTTTTAACTGTCATTCATATTTAAAAGGCTTTAAAAACTGGTGGAAAATGGAGTTTGAGGGCAGAGTTCGTGTCTATTGGTAGACCATGCTCTAGGAAATCCCTAAATGTCATGATCTTTGTCTAGGTTAGCCAGTTTGAGATCCTTTTCTGGAGAAAATCTACCGCCTCCTGTGAAGAGCTGCTTGTGCTCTTGAGCCATGCTAGAGGAGCTTCAAGTCTTTCCCGTAATCTTCGGGCTTTAGTCACAACCTTACCCTTATCTACTTCTACATCTACTTAAGTCCAGAGTCCCTTGAGTTTAATTTTTCCGGAAACTATACCTTCTGATTTCTGAAGTTTGGGGAGTCGTTGTCTACACTAAGTGGACTTACTTGGAATTCTAATTGTTCCGGGTACCTTCTAGTCCCAAACCTTTCTGAGGTTCTTTGAGAAACGTCTTGCTTCTTAGCTATAGGCACTTAAATTTAATGTTCCTCATCTCAATTATCATTCTTTTCTTTCTTTTTTTACCCTGTCTATATGTTATGGTTTAGGGTAACAGCTTTCTGGCTTCATCAAAGAAGGTGTTTTTCTTACTCTCTCTATTTAGGAGTGATTGGAGGCACAGATGTCTTTATACAGATATTTTAAAATCAGAAATCTGATTTTTTTTTTAATGTTTTATTTTTGAGAGAGAGGGAGACACAGAACTGGAAGCAGGCTCAAGGCTCCACACTATCACCACAGAGCATGATGAGGGGCTCCAACTCACAAACTGAAATCATGACCTGAGCCAAAGTCAGAGGCATACCAGCTGAGCCACCGAGGCGCCCCTGTTTCTTCCCTTTTTATAAACACACAGCTCTTCCTCAACCTCCTTATGTATTTTGATGTTCAAGTACATACAGATCTACATCATTCATCTTAATAGCTGTGTAGAATTTAATAAAATGCACTACTATAATTTACATAATTATTCCTCTATTAATATGAGGTTGTTTCCAGTTTTTGCTTTCATGAACATTGCCTCTTTGAATATTCTTTAACCTACTTTTTAGTAAATTTGTACAAATGTATCCATATAATAACTTCCTACTGGGGATTGCCTAGTCTACGAATATTTACATTTTAAGTTTTGAGTCATATTGGGGTGCCTGAGTGGCACCAACCCCAGTTGGTTACGCATCCAAGCCTTGATTTCAACTCAGGTCATGATCTCACGGTTTGTGAATTCAAGCCCCATGTCTGGCTCTGCACTGGCACAGAGCCTGCTTAGGATACTCTCTCCCTCTCCCCCTCCCCCTGCCCTCTCCCCTGCTTGCATTCTCTCTCTCTCAAAATAAATAAATTTTTAATCATATTGTCAGAATTGTCTTCTAGAAAGATTACATTTCCACCAGCTTTCTAAGAGTGCCATTTTTGCAGTCATGGGTTTCATCAAGCTTAATTTTTTTTCATTCTGATAAGTAAAAATTGGGAATGTATCATTGTTTTTATTTGCATTTAGAATTATTGTCTTAAGCTTATATCATTTAAATTTCCTTTTCTGTAAACTGTATTTGTAATGTTTTCACATTCAGTTTTTTCTTACTGACTTGTCCAAATTATTTGTAAGTTATCCCCCCCAAAATTAGCCTTTTGTCCTATGTATTGAACATATATCTTTACCAGTTTGCCAGTGGTCTTTGAATTTGGTTTGTGGTACTTTTGCCAGACCAAAATCTTTTACTTTGATTTAGTTATATATATCCACTTTTTTCTTGTATGTCTTCTTGGTATTACAGGATTAATATGTAAGTAAACCATAGTTTTCCTTTATATGAACAGTAACCAATTATGTAATGGAAGAGAAGAACACATTTACAAAATTAACAAAAAGATCACTTATCTAGAAATAAACTTAAGTAAGCCATAGCAGAACTTACGTGAAGAAATCTTTTAAGACTCTACTCTAAGAAGGCAAAGATTTCTTGGACAAGACACAAGAAGCACTAATCATAAAAGAAAATAAGATGAATTAGACTTTATCAAAATTTAAAAAATTTTGCTCATCAAAAGATAACATTAAAATAAATAGATATGCCACAGAATGGGAAAAAATACCAGTTTTTCAAGTGACAAAAGAACTTATACTAGGATATATAAAGAACCTTCAAAATCAACATTGTTAAAAACCAACTACCAAATATAAAAATGCATAAAGACTCAGACATTTCATAGAAGATAAACAAATGGCCAGGCCAGTAAGCACATGAAAACATTTCAACATCATTACTCATCAGTAAACAAATTAAAACACTATGGTTTTAATTTGTAGAGATACCACTGTGTACCTGCTAGAATAGCTTAAATAGAAAAACTGATACCACTAACTAATTATGAGGATATAAGGCAACTGGAACTCTCACTTATTTGCTGGCAGTAATTCAGAATGGTCAGTCACTTTGGAGAATTGGTAGGCAGTTTCTTACAAAGTCAGATATAATGTTTACCTTATGTACTGAGAGGTCACCAAGACCACCCCTACGTTTGATGGTTTGCTCAGAGGACTCACTCATAGGTCTTGGTGTGTAATTATATGTATGACCAAAGGATACAAACCACAGTCAGCAAAAGGAAAAGGTACATAGGGAAAAATCCAGGGGAGATTACATAAACCATGATTTACAACATAAACCATATTGTTTTCATAAACAGTTTAGGCACAGTGAGCCAATTTTATCAGTTAGGAGGTAGGAATTCTCTCAAACTCCTTGATCCAACCAAGGGCCCACTGTGCAAGCAGGCCTTCTTGAGGACAAGGAGTCAGTCTGCATACCATGCAACCCAGTATTTTACTGCTAAGTATTTACCAAAAGAAATAAAAGTATATGTCTACTAAAACAACAACAAAAAAAACTAATGGCCAAAACTGGAAATGGCTCATATATTCAACAACTGGAGAATGGAT
This sequence comes from Suricata suricatta, assembly GCF_006229205.1. Classification (NCBI taxonomy): domain Eukaryota; kingdom Metazoa; phylum Chordata; class Mammalia; order Carnivora; family Herpestidae; genus Suricata; species Suricata suricatta. The sequence goes on along the minus strand of NC_043704.1, from coordinate 86,715,874 downwards.
AAATGAGTTGAAATATATTTTGGACTCCTACTTGGCAATTAAAAAGAATTACTGATACATTAACAACATGCATAAATCTCAAATGCAGTATGTTAAGCAAAAGAAGCCAAACACAAAATAGTATACACTGTATGATTCAATTTATATGAAATCAAGAACCTGCAAAAATAACCTATGATTACAGAAATCAAAATGTGATCATCGAGGGGCAGAGAGAGAAATGAATTAGAAAAGTGCATGAGATAATGTTCTGGGTTAATAGAAATGTTCTATATCTTGTTTTGTATGGTGGTTACATGGATGAAAAGTGGTCGAAGTCATCAAACTGAACACTTAAAATGTGGAGTTCACTGTATGTTAATTATGGTACAATTAAAAAGTAATAACTAAGGGACATAGAAAAACAGATAAATATAAGTACATACTTGGATAAGAAGGATACCTTCCTAAATTAGTATAAATCAGAGTTTCTCATTCAAAATACAAACAAGGTTTGCTTTGATCTTTGTTTTTTAATGTAATGAAATGATTCTAAAGTTAATCTGGAATTAGAAACCAAGTTTAATGACACTGAATGGAAAGCATTTGGGCTGAATTGAAAGGAGAAGTATGATTGAAATGGCAATGAATGGGAATAGAGGCAGGAGAAAGATCATGAACCCTTTTTACAAAAGTGAAGAAAACTGTAAAGGAGAAAGATTGATCTAGAAAGATTAGAGCTTGGAGTATGGAGGGAAAGAGAGTAAGGGCAGAACATAGTTGTAATGGTTGGTGAGGCTTTGAGTTTGAGCTATATTCTGACGATACTAGAAATTCACCATATTATTTTAATTGAGTAGTGATGTGATTAGATAGGTGTTTTAGGTAGCCAGTGTTCATTGCACTGGCCAATGAGTTGGGGAGAGGAGAAACTAAATACTGTGCTTTCACTGCTTTTTGCCGTAGTTCATGCAGCACTTAGACTGCTCCTCATTTTGTACCTGTCAGAAATCCTATCATTCATTAAGTGCCTCTCCCTTAAGCATTTACGTACACTTTATCCTGTAATTACTATATTCTGCTTTTTAGACTGTAAGATATTAGAACTCTGTCCTTTTCACCTTCACTTATATACACATATGAATGATTTTTTTCCCCTCTCTTCAGCCATCCCTTCACTTTAATTGCCAGGCTCTTGTAGATAGCAATTGCTTCATGAAGGCTTGTTGAATTAGAGACCTGTCATTGTTCCATATGAGAACCCTTTAGGGTTTAGAGGTGATGGAGAAGATGCCTCCCCAAAAGTGACGCATTTGAGGGTGATTTAATGGGTGGAAGTGACATCATACAAGAGAAGTTGAGAACTCCAAAGGGTCCAGGCTTGGAGATGTAGAGAATGCTGGTGTCATGAATAAACAGAGTAAGAGGTATCAACAAGAGAAACGATTACCAGAGGCCAGAAAAATATCCTAGAAAGATTATTTGACTTTTATTGGGGAAATTTGGAGGAAAACTTTAAATCATTTAAAACATCAATAGTTCCTTACCTTTGTAACTTTTACCTTTTAATTATGAAAATATTTTAAGATGAAACATAAAATAGGAACCTGAGAACTTTCTAACACTTAGCATTTTGGAAATACCCACTTTTAGAATGTTCTCTACGTATATTGCGGTGGCTTTGTAACAGATTACCCAAATAGTGAAGGAGAGGTGGAGGGGGGTGGTGTGTCTGTCTGTCTGTATTTTGTACTGGTAAGATGACATTATGACAGGAAAGAACAAAAGAGCAGTCCTAAAAATAGTTAGATTAAAGGTTGTTTTTCTGTCACCACACATCAGATATGTAGAGTAGTACAAGCAGACAGATGGCCAGTTCTGCTAGTTTCGGAGTGTTCGAATACAGAAAAGAAACATTCTGTTCCATTTATTCAGAAAAGGAATTTCTAGGCTAAATTACTGGTTTCAGTAATAAGTTTCATATTCTGACCAAAGAAACATTTTTTTTCACCCTGGGGATAATGACTCATGCTCTTCTCAGAATTTTGCTTTTGTGTAAACTAAAGTGCAGTCATAAATACAGCACTGTTACTTGGATCTTAGTGCTAATGATACCATTGTGAGTAGACTAGTGATGGGTAAGAACACTAGTATTGTAAAGCCAATTGAGACAAAGGGACCAAGCACAGGTTTTAATTAGTCGATTCCTAGGGACGTGAAAGTAGATTTTTTTAAGCTAATAAGCTAATTATTGTGGTTTTGTTAATTATGGTTTAAAAATAGAGCCGATACTTTTATCTTAAGAAAAACCATGTCATTTTGAGGTTGCAACAAAGGGTGAATTTCTGACTTCCAGTATTGACGCTGGGAATACTTTATAGAATTTTTTTCTGTGCCTTTTTTTTCGTATGCCCCACCGAATTGGTATGAGACTGTCAAACTGTGATCACTTAGACCATGAAGCCACTATCAAATGATAGAAAGTATAAGCATTGATTAGATGAAGTTAAAAGTTTACAGCCCAGTTTTAGTTTACCCTTAATCTTGCAATTTAAGAAATAGAAGTTTGAATATGCTCTTTATGTTCCGTAATAGACTTTAAATTTTCATCTGAGCGTTCTCCATCACGTGTCCATCCCTGTAATAGCCGTTACCAAGCACAGACTCAGTATCATCATCCCCACACTGTCTCTTTGCACTCAGTCCCCTTCTTACGTTACTACTCCCTAGTGAGGGTTCAGAATTTTCGCCCCTTTAAATTCTCTTTTTCAAACTTTCTTATGTCTCACTCTGTGCCTTTATTTTAATTTCAGCAAGATTACCTAACAAATTACAAGGTGTGAAGTAGTTGTTGGGATTATAGACAGTTTAATGACTTAGGTTAAATAACTAGTTCCTGTCAGTTGAAACATTTTCTTTTGTTTTTATTTTTTTAATGTTTTCTTTATTTGTGAGACCGAAAGAGAGAGAGCATGAGCAGGGAGGGGCAGAGAGAGAGGGAGACACAGAATCAGAGGCAGGCTCCAGGCTCTGAGCTGTCGTCAGCACAGAGCCCGATATGGGGCTCGAACCCACGAACGTGAGATTATGACCTGAGCTGAAGTCGGAGGCTTCACCAACTGAGCCACCCAGATGCCCCTAGTTGATACATTTTCTAGGGAAGCAGTTTAACTTAATGAATTATTATACGGTATTTTGTATTGTTTAACTATATGCCTTAAGTGGTCAGCTGATAACATTGAACATCAGTGAATAAAATAGAAATATTTTACTTATCATTCATGTTGCTACTTTTACAAGGTTACAGCCATCTCAATTTGTCATTCTCGTTGCCCTTATTTTAAGGTATAGTAACTATAGTTTCCCAGATACATGGTATACTATATTAAATGTAAGTGAACAGGAAATGTTTAAAAGGCAAAGACCATCTAATATTTCTCTTTCATGATTAAATCGATTCTGAAATACCATGCTCATTTTAGAGTGGCTGAAAAAAAATTGATTTTTAAAAGTGTTTGTGCTTACATGCCTCTACAGTGTTCACATCTGAACGCTCACATGTGTGTGTTCACATCTCAGTAGGTGATGCTTGTGCTGAAATTAAGTCCCCCACCCCCACCCCTCGATTACACTTCTGGGAGATCTGTGTTTCTTTGCTTGACAATCAGCTAATCAGCATTATTTCAAATTTTGCTTTAGTGAAATAGACCTTTTATCAGAGATCAAATATTGAAGGATGATAAATTACAATTAAAGTCGCTCAATAATTACTTCAGTGGAGTTTTTCACCATTACTATTAAATACTAAACTTTTCTGTTATTGCCAGAAAATGGAGCAGATGGCAGATTCTGAGTTTAGAATGTTGAGTTGATCAAAAACGAAAATAATACTCCAAAGCAAAGAGACCTTTTATGAAATAAATGTGTATTCAATTAGGTGAATTTATTGGGTCTGCTAGTACCCCCAGTCAAAGCTAGCTCTCTTTATTGGACTGGACTAGACTGAACATTTACTATTTTGTCATTTGGGGGATCTTTCCTCTCTTTCTGTGGTTACAAACTACCTGTTCTGAGGAAGACAGAACAACTGGATCTACTGAGAAATCTGTAGCTAACTCAAGTTTCACTTTATAATGGCAACAGACTCATCTTTTCATCATTGTCAAGAAAGACCATAATGTTATTAATTAGTGGAGTGCAGGCAGGTTTTAATGCATCTATACACTAGTATCTAGACCTGATACTAGACCTACCACTACCTACTATTCCTAGAAGAAATAGTACCTCACTAGAAGCCCCAGTAGTAAACTATGCCTTCATCCTGTGACGTAAAGAAATAAGGTAGCTGTTCATTCTTGATGAATATAGAAAACAAAAGGGAACCCTGTGAAGCACATGTTTTCCCGAAGTTCATCCACCCTCACCCATAGTAGCAGGAAGACTTGGAAGAAGATTGTTGAAGTATTCAAAGCCATGTAAAGGCTTATGGAGGCATTAAAAATTATCAGAAAATGAATGAATAAATGAATGAATGAATAAAAAAAAAGTCATTTGATAAACTTAAGGAAGGAAGTTCTCATTCCTGTGGCTTATGGAAACATTTTGCCTTCAGTTTATTACAGATCTTTAAAAGAATAAAGTGAAGTGAGCTGGAAGACACGTTGCTAGCTAGGGTTTACCTTTTACTTGATGTTCTTAATTCAGATGTTTAATATGGATATTCTTAAACTTCACAATGATTTTATCTAGCTAGGACCTGGATAATGTACTCTTTCGTCTCTTCTTTTTCTGTAACTCACTAGCAGCCAGGAAACAACAGTTTTACAAATCAACCAAATCCAGGATGGTGTTAGCTTCTTTAGGGCAAGAATGAATGAAGTTATTTTTGGAGAAGTCCCCAGGCTTTTGAAAGAGAGGGGAGAAAGTTGGTTTTCATACTGACTTTAAGTGAAAAATTAGAGCTCTTTTATACTTTCTTAACCAATCCATCAAGAAAGAAACAATGTATGGTTGGCAACATCTATGTAATTGCAAGTAATAAATTGATTTTCTTCCTGAAGTAGATGGGACATGAGTCTTGTTTGTGAAGGGGAATTACAAAGAACTGTGAGCCCCATATTTTGGGTATCATCAGTAATAAGTTTATAAGCTTTTCTATGACAGGTTTTTCTTTCAGGACCCTTTCTCTTTATGTTCCATGGGAGCAAAAATGTTTGATTAGCAGAAATTAGAGTAACATTTCAAGAACCCCTCCCTATTTTGCATTTCCTCCTTCCTTGCTGGGCTGGTTTCCATTGATCTCATATTGGTTAAATTTTCATGGAGGCAATCAGGTGCATGATTAGGGTTCTGTATTCTCTGTATTGTTAAAATATACTCTTGGCCCTTCAGTGTAGATATAGCTGTGAAATTTAAATACCTTAGGGTTATTTCTGTCTTTTATATAAAGATACTAGTTTGCAGCCATCTACAAGGAGAGTGGGTTTCTTTCCTCATTAAAAAATTACTCTTCACGTTATACCAAATTTCCTTTAAGTGAACCATATAGTCAATTACTTAATGTAGAAGATGAGCTGTATTGCTGGTTTTTAGCCCAAAAAGATCATTCCTGTTTATTTTCAATCAAACCAAATATGATTAAAAGGCATTTTTTTAACACGAAGAGAAAATCAGTGGTATGATCTATGTAATTCACCTTCACTTCACTCTTTTCCTAACTGGTCATTATTTTTTCCAGTCCAAGAGCCAAAAGTATTTGTAACTGTGACTTTGCATTTTTATTTCTGTTGCTTATTGCATTTTTCTAATTTTTCTTTAAGAAAACCAGTATAATCTCATGTATAAATGTAAAGTAGATTTTACAAATTACATATAGCATAATTCTAAAATAAGGCTTTTTGTATGTATTTTTTTCATATGTCTCTTGTTCACTTGTGTTTAATTGTTTTATCATTATTGAAATATGTCAGATACCCATTTGATGCTTATGCTCTGCTCAGAGTGTACAAACTGCGTTAAACAGATACAGGCCTCAACCTTTAGGGATTTTGTAGTTTGTCAAGATTACGGAAACGATACAATGATGAGGACAGAGGCATGTCTACAGATGTCAGCTACATAAGCAAAATATTCTACATCAAAGATTTCTTTCATAATTATGAAGTCGGCTTGAAACCGTAAAGTGCTGGCCATTTTCCAGACCTGTGGATCTAGAAAGCATTGATCCAGTAGATAAGAGAGGGAAACTTTATTGAATTTTCATGCCCCAAGCACTGTGCTAAGGATTTTACGTGTATTGTTTTATTTAATTCTTATAAATCACTGTGGGGTAATAACTGTTTATTCACTTTGTGCAAATAAGAAAACTCCCAGGGAAGAATTAAGAACTGCAGAGTTCTCCATAGGGTCAGTAGAGCTGAAGATGAAGGAGCAGTAATCTGAACCAAAGCAGAAACACTGGTTAGACCATTTCTGCTGTACCCTCAGAACTAGGTTGGTCTCGTTTATGTTGTTTCCTTTGCTATTAAACACTGAATAATACCATAGTTGAAAAAATGTAGAGGTTTCCAAACTGTTTTCAGGTCCATTGATTGTTTTGTTCAGGGTATTAAGATGTTAAAGCTCAGTTCACTGGTTATATTATATTCTCTTTATGGAATCATTAGCTTTGTCCTTTTCAAATTTGGGCAAAAGAAGACACCCTTAATTCTCTCCACCTGTCTTATCAGTACATGCCATCCGTCACAAGGTATGCTGGTTAATAAGGAGGAATCAAGGAATTAGAGCAAAAATATACTACTACAAGAAAAATAAGGCGAGGGGCGCCTGGGTAGTGCAGTTGGTTAAGCATCCTACTTCAGCTCAGGTCATAATCTCAAGGTTTGCATGTTCAAGCCCCACATGGGGCTCTGTGCTGACCGCTCAGAGCCTGGAGCCTGTTTCACATTCTGTGTCTCCCTCTCTCTCTGCCCCTCTTTGGCTGACACTCCATGTGTGTGTCTCTCTCTCCCCCCACCTCAAAAATAAATAATAATTTTTAAAAAAACATTTAAAAAAAAATTTTTAAAGAAAAACAAGGTGAAATATTAATGTATTTTTTCATTTGAAGTACCAGTCATTCTTTAAGTTTTGTATTTTGAAATCATAATTTACCATTTACTGCCATCTTGATCTAAAAATGTAAGTGGAGTTTCTAGAGTTACCTAATTAACCACTGGCTTCTGACTGCCTGCTGCTTGTTTTATGTGGGTGGAGCTCTAATAATCTGCCTTTACTGTCTCACAAAAAGAAAATAAATATTTCCTGGAAAACTCTATGTCATTGTGAAGTCATTTCTTATTAATTTGTATAATATTGTGAAATATCCCTTGTATTTTCCACATTGTTTAACTACATTTACCTTTCCTCATAGTCCTATTGATCCCTCTGTCATCTCTATCTATTAATATTTAGTTTCTTGGTGAGCTTAGATTTAAGAAATTTTATTCTATCACACACTAAAATTTGAACTTATCAAATTGGTAAAATTAGTGGCTACGTGTTTTGAGATTTGGTAAGGTTTCTTTACATATCTATATAAAATACGGAATTTTAATTCATTATGTAATAACCTAAGATCAAATATTTATTAATCTATACTTCACTTCATTAATGGCTCTTGTGCTTGTTTACCGCATTTGATTCTGCTATTCACATTGGATTCTTTTAACCCACCTTAAATAAAGTCTTTATTCACATTTATTGATAATCACAAATCTACATTGGGATAGACATTACTGACCTAGACTTTAATTGTTTGTCATTATTTTTTTAAAAATCCATTAGTACGGACTCTTCCTAAGTCCATCTATGAACCTCATATTTGGGAACCCTCGTTTTAAATAAGCCATTAAATCTCTGAAATGTATTTTTAAATCTCTGAAGTGTATTTAACAGCACTGTGAACTTAATAGTGAAAATGAATTGTATGCCCTTCTAAAGGAATTTGAATTTTCTACATACCACTCATGAGAACTTGATTTTTCCCGCGCCAAAGTTGTGAAGGTCTTTGAATAGAAAAAGAATGAGTTAAACCTGTTTTCTCATGGTCAGCTTGTAAAGGTCAGTAAAGGACAGCATTTTGAAAGAAGTGGATAAAATACATCCTCCAGCACTAGTGTATATTACAGCTGTCCTCTTGGATTCACTCCAATGACAGCTCAGTGACTCTGAGAGGAAGAGAATTTTAGAGGCCCTAACTGGGGCTCACGGAAAAATTGTACCAAAAAACACTTGCTTCCCATGCTGTCCACTGCAGTGAAATTTGTTCAAGATTATGCTTTTTAATCCTTCAAATCCAGTTAGTCTTTCGATGCTTTTGATTTCCCTTTATAAGGTATCTTTGTTACTGTTGATACTTCTCTTTGTTTCAGGGCCTTGTTACATTTTCCCTGGGATAACTTCAACAATTTAGTTTTCCTACTTCTTATGCTCTAGGGCTGTTGTGACCCAAAAAAGACCCTATCCTGGAAAAGTCCATAATCTGGTAGCAGGTCAAATATGGATATGTTTAATAACTTTATTAAGAATGTATTAAGGTACAGCCATAGATATATATGTGAGAGACTGGGTAACAGAAAGGGATTAATTAACTGGAAGTATTTAAAGTAACTTTTAAGGAGACTAATCATCATAGAATTGATAGTCTAGATTTTAATCATGTTCTTTCTGTAGCAAGTATAGAAGCAAGTTTTTTATTTTGTTCTATATCAGACTAAAGTAAGGATTCATTTGGTAATTGGAAAACAGGAAAGCGTGTTTTCTAGTTAATGAGCAAATAAAGAGAAGGAACTGAGTTCGCAATAAAACTACATGTTAATGTTTCCCTGTAGACCTGTCTGAGAATGAGGGTTGAAAATATCTTGTCAACATATATCTAAATATACTGGCTTATAAATGTATCCATAAATCAAATAGCATTGGTTAAATGTATCAGTTAAATAAGAAATCAGTATAAAACTTTTGGTCATTTAGTAAACACTTACAAAGCTTCTGTAATTGGGGAACATAGATCTTTAGGACACAAGCTGCTTATTTTAGCAAAATTATGGCTATTTGAGATGATTAAGCTGCCAGTGGAGCCAGTGTAGATAACTCCCTAAATTTCCAAGTATACACTGCAAAATAGCTAGTTTTATTATTTTTAATGACTTTCTATTTTTTTTAATGTTTATTTTTGAGAGGGAGAGAGTATGAGGAGAGGAGGGGTAGAGAGACCGAGAGACACAGAATCCAAAGCAGGCTTCACACTCTGAGCTATCAACCCAGAGCCCGACACAGGGCTCGAGTCCATAGACCGTGAAGTCATGACCTGAGCCAAAGTCGAACACTCAACCAACTGAGCCACCCAGGCGCCCCATATTTTTAATGACTTTATGATGCAGATTTAGTATTATTTTAAGAACAATTAACTGTGTTTAAAATATACATTTTGAAATTGAGACCTGAATTAAAATACCTTTTATATTTTAAAGTAATCAAGTCAGAAAAGGTCTAGCCTTAGGATGTGTTTACAGAGATTCATAATTCCCAGGCACATACTAGATTTTGTTTGCTCCATTTTGAGATGAGTATTAGTTAGCAAAAGAATTTTGATGGTAAAGAAGCTGATGATAAACTATCTTGCTTGAATTATGGCTAAAGGAATTGGGGGGTAAAAAGACCCAGAAAAAATTCTAATAGCTGACAAGCATGTGAAGAGGTACAAAAGGCAGAAATTATGGAATGAAGAAGTTTAGAAATAATAATGTTTAGGGATAACTTTATAAGTGCTCCATAAAAACTTCTGTATCCGGCAGTGAGCTCCAAAACTGAAAATACCCAATTAACTGAGTTCTGAGATACTTTCCTGTTTCAGGACTTTTACTCCACTGGCTTAAAATTAATGCTGCTTCTCCACCTCAGCCTCAAGGGACTTTGAGTGAAAGTGTAGAATTATGGTCAAAAGGCAAGAGTAGGGATGATTTAGTAAGCAGCATGCGTTTAGAAAACTCTCCAGTTGATATCAGGTTAATTCTGATAACTCATCAGAGATCAGCAAGCTTTTTCTGTAAAGGGCCAGATATCAAATGTTTTAAGCCACATGGCCTCTGTAGCATCTGCTCAACTCTGCTGCTATAGTGGGAAAGCATCATGACAATATATAAACACAACATACTGGATATGTTCCCTTTTACATTTCTTTACAAAAGCGGGTGGTGAGCTGGATTTGGCATGTTGGCCATAGTTTGACAAGCTTTGCCTTAAATGATGAAACCTGCAAATCCAGTTATATTAATATAAGTGAGTAGACGCTTTGAATTTAGGAATTGAAAAAACAAATCGTCAAAATGTCACTGTCTTCTCAGACTGAAAGAGTGCACATCGGATGTGTAAGTTGAATTGTCTAACAAATTAAGAAACCTTCCACTATAAAAGTCAAGCAACAATGGAGAGTCTGACACTAGTTTCTGCTTTTCATTTCGGCTGCTTATTTTGTGCTTATAGTTGTCTTTGCTCCACTTGAACAAAACCTTTGATCTCACTTGGACTGGTAATGCAGGTTCAGGCCTTCTAAGAACCTAAGACTTTCAATGCCACCTGCCCAAACATAGTAATTTTTAACAATAATTTTAATGGCGGGACAAGGAAGTAAACAAAAATCTCTGATATCTGTTTCATATTTTGTGCTCCCAAGTTTATATAGCAAAGGTTCTCATATCCTCATTTGGTCTCTTGGTCTCTAGTCTACAGACTGTTATAAAATGGTAGTCGTGCCGATGCTGACTAGAAATGAAGAGCTAGAGAAGAGGAGGCTACTCTCACATGCAGGCAGCCCACAGCTGAGCAGTAGCCATTGACTGCCGGAAAACAAGGAGAGGGGACATTTTAAAAACACGATCTCTATCCTGGGATCATTGGATTTGGGGCCAAAAATATACTCAGACCCTTCAATAATATTGAAGAGCTTTGCTGTATTGTTTTTCAGAATAGCACAGTAATTGGTTTCATAATGAAGACTGTAACTCATCAAGAAAAGGGTAAATTGTGGGGGTGCCTGGGTGGCTCAGTTGGTTGGGTGTTTGACTCTTGATTTCAACTCTTGATCTCTTGCGATCATGAGATCAAGACCCCTGCCAGGCTCTGTGCTTAGTATAAAGCCTGCTTAGGATTCTCTTTCTCTGCCTCTCCCCCACTCATGCTGTGTTCAGATTCCACGTCTCCCTCTCTCTCTGCCCCTTCCTGCTCGCTCGCTCTCTCTCTCTCTCTCTCTCTCTCTCTCTCTCTCTCAAAAATAAATAAACTTAGGGGCACCTGGGTGGCTCAGTCAGTTGAGTGTCTGACTTCGGCTCAGGTCATGATCTTGCGGTTTATGAGTTCAAGCCCTGCACCATGCTCTGTGCTGACAGCTCGGAACCTGGAGCTTTCTTCAGATTCTGTGTCTCCCTCTCACTCTACCCCTCCCCGCTCATGCCTTTATCTCTCTCTCAAAAATAAACATTAACATTTTTTAACAATAGGGGCACCTAGGTGGCTCAGTCAGTTAAGTGTCCGACTTCAGCTCAGGTCATGATCTCACAGTTCGTGGGTTCGAGCCCAGTGTCGGGCTCTGTCCAGACAGCTAGCTGAGAGCCTGGAGGCTGTCTTCAGATTCTGTGTCTCCCTCTCTGTCTGACCCTCCCTTGCTCATGCTGTCTCTCTCTATCTCTCAAAAAATAAATAAAAACCTTTAAAAAATAAAAAATTATTAAATAATAATAAATAAACTTTAAAAAATAGGATACATAAAACCAATTTATTTTCTAAGGGTCCTGAATAGTTGTCATTTTTAGTATGTGCATATTTAGTCCTGGCATTCTAAACTCAAAAGCCCAGTAAAGTATTAATTTTATAGTGATTTATTGCCCTCTGTTGCTTTTGAAATAAGTTATTTTTCTTTGTAAATAGATTATGCACTTACATTTGGATAAACCTTTATCAGCATTTAATTTTTTTCAATAATTTAAAGGACCTTTTATTTACAATCTTACACACACACACACACACACACACGCACGCACACTAATTTCTTGATTTAGGGACTTTTTTGCCCAAATTCAGGGAATTGAGAAGATACTGTTTTTATATCTTGATATAATGCTTATTTGATTATATCCTGTATTTTTAAAACTTACATATATGTATATATAATTTGAGAGAATGAGAGTGCAAGCTGGGGAGGAGCAAAGAGAGAGGAAGAGAGAATCTCAAGCAGGCTCTGTGCCCAGTGTGTAGCCCTACATGGGGCTCAGCTCACCACCAGGGGAACATGACCTAGGCTGAAATCAAGAGTCAGACACTTAACTGACTTAGCCATACAAACACCCCTGAAAAAAAATATTTTTTAAAAATCTGAAATTTAAAATCATGAAAAAAAAGTGTCATTCCTTTATTCAAAATACTTTAGAAGACTCCCTTTTACTTATAATGTACTACGTAAAATTTAAACTCCTTAACATGGAGTCTGCCCAACTTTCTGGCCCCTGCCTACCTCTCCCTTCTCCCTCCTGTCACACACCGTACCTATTCCCATGCATTTCAGTCTCAAGTAATGAAAAAACAACTTGCATTGCTGGTAACAGGCTGCATCTTTCACAGTCTGTGACTTTGCACCTGTGCTCTTGTGGCAATCTAAAATGCTTTCTTTATCCAGCTGCCCCATGGCCAAGCTACCTTCTCTGCAAGAGCCCTACTAATCTATAATATCCTACTTAAAGTTTACCTCTCTGATGCCTTCCCTCACTTCCTTAAGCAGTTGGGACATTTCCAGTGATTTTTCCAAAGTACATGTTCTGTCTGGTAACTTTTCCATTGTCAAAGTTGTTTTTGTCTTTCATTCTCCAATAAAGTATGAGTCCCTCAACAACCGAAGAGAATGCATTTTATTTGCCTTAGTTTTCATAGCATATTTAGCCTAGAGTCTAGCACAAGTAGGTATTTCTCCAAAACAAAAGGTGGAAGAGGAATAACAAAAGATTCCTTACTTAAGCTGTAGATAGCTGTACCATTTAAATAGGAATACTAGGAGTCTGGAGAACTAGAAACCGCTATGAAGGTACCAGCCTCTGAGCCACTCCATACTGTTCCAGACTTGTGTGTGAACAGCAAGATTCAGCTCTTGAAACTAGCACTGCTTCATAAGGCTCATTTACTTGCCTCCCTCTATAAAAGACCTCAACCCCCTTTTTCCCATCCCCATCTGGTACCAGCCCGGGATAATTCATAATAGCTTGAAAAGATAGTGTGGGTGTACTCTACAGGTTTATTACTAATATTTAACATTTATTGAGTGTTTACTCTATGCCAGTCTCATTGCTTACATGTTTTTCATATATTGCCTCACTTAATACAATAATTTGATGAATTTTCTGCCATTCTCCCAATTTAGCAAACGAAGGGGTAGAAAAAATGAAGTTCATTGAGATGAATTAAACTGCCCAAGGCAGCTATTTACTAAGGCAATGGGGTTTTTTTTATGTTTATTTATTTATCTTGAGAGAGGGAGTATACAGGAGCACAAGTGGGGGGGTGGGGGTCAGAGGGAAATGGGGAGAGAGATTCCCAAGCAGGCTCCATGCTGTCGGCGCAGAGCCTAACACTCACAAACTCACAAACCTCAAGATAGTCATCTGAGCTAGATCAAGAGTCAGATGCTTAACCTACTGAGCCACCCACACACCCCACCCCATCCCCCGCCTCAACGCCAACAGTGAGATTTTGAATCCTGTGTGACTGAATTTAGACCCATTTCCTTATTTACCACCAATGAGTATTACCAGGCTATAACTGAAGCCCAAATAGCAGAATGGTTATAGTGTGCACTTTGAAATCACCTAGACCTAGATTCAAAATCCAAAGCAAATAACTTCACCTCTCTGACCTTCAGTTTCCTCATACGTAAAACAGTAATGCCTCCCCTGACCGGGCTATTGCCTGCCTAAGTGTATGATATATGCGGACTAACAGTAACGCTAGCTCCGTTCCCCTCTCCACACTTCTGCTCATGTGAGCTCTGAGGTAATCATTTGTACAGAGTAAGGCCTGACATAAGAAGACAAATAAGAAAGTTAGCATCCTCTCTCCTCTAGTTAGTACTACGATAGTGCCAACCCGTGCCTGCCTTCCGTCCTCTCCAAGTGTTTTGTGGCTGTGATCGCATTTATTCTTTTAATGAGAAGGGTGTGTCTTGAATATTTAATGGTTGTTAGTTGCCGATAAATATACCATAGTAGGATAAAAATTAGAATCCATGATCTCTCTTCTGTACTAGGCTTCTCTTTTGCTAATTCTTAGGGAACGTATGAGACTCGGAGATGATCTTTATTATATAAAATAGCTGCCCCTATGATTCCATAGTGTGGACCTGTTATCACCATTCAACAAAGCAAACTATAAACACAGCTGCTGTTTTGGAGTGGCTTGTGGTTTTGTTTTGTTTTTATTTGAACTTTCTTATGCAGGCAGATCATCATTTAAAAGTAGTCATTTGGCATTTCCCTTGCATTCTTCAAATTTTTTTGTATGTTTTAAAAAGCTTAGCTTAAGTCACTTCTATAATTATGCACACAGATTGATCCATCTGGTCTTTTTTAGTAACCAATGAATTTTCATTTAAAAGTAGAGGAAATAGAATAATTATATTTTAAATCCTATAACTTCAGTGAGTCTCTTTTATAAATCTGAAGAAACATTTTCAACTACTAAAAATAGTTCTTTATTCTTTACTGTCTTCCAGTTGATTTCTATATTTCCAGAGATGCGAGAGGGCTTGAAATTTCTATTTCTGTTTTTTTTACCCCCTTCATGTGTTAGAACTCTGAAGCATACTGTAAGTACTTGTTTACAACTGACCAGCAGAAATGTCTGCCCAAAGTAGGCTCTACTGCACTCTCTTGCTCCTACTGGCTGTAAGGTGAAAGGTGGATTATAAGGGGCAAACCTAGATCTAGAGAGACAATTTAGGCTTTAGCGTCTAGACAAGAAAGAGTAGTAGCCTGACCCAGGGTACTAACAGTAGTAGTGGAGTGCAGAGATTCAGGGTATAGAATTAACAAAGTTTGTTGATAGCTTAGATGTTGATGGATATGACATAGAAGTCAGAAAAGGCAGGTTTCTGGACTTAATTACTTGTGATTTTAATTATCCTGTGCCCGGCAAACACTTAATCTTCACACTCTTGACACTTGACACACTCTTGTAAGGGCAAGAGCCATGTCTATCTTACCCATTTTCATACTCCCGAGACCTAACATGGTCCTATAGAACAGCCCTGGTACTTTTATTTATTTATTTATTTTTTTTTAGCCCCAGTACATTTTTAGTGGATAAACAAAGTGTTATTTGTGGCTGTTGTCCTCAGTGCCTGATAGAATAATCGAATATAGTTAAATTATCTGAGCCTTTGATTCATTTCTCATTCATCTGACTTTCATTTCTTTTTTATTTCTTTAGTGTCTCTCACTTTACCTTTTTTTATGCCTTTATAGTGTAGCTTACTGAATAAAAGAAAATATAAAAATAAACAACAAGAAATGAATTTGCACTTTGTGAGTTTTGTAGTACCTTCTAAAGAACCTCAAGATTGTTGACATCTTTAAAAATTAGGGCTTCAAATTGTAATACTAAATTTTTTTTTAAATATTACGAGTACTTAACACTTGGAACATTGTACTAACAAAGAGAGTCAGTGGGTCTCATTTGTATGTAGATCAATTCATTCTGATCAGAAGAAGTATTAGTGGGTTATTGGTGAAATAGTAGATGGATCATTCAAATTCATCACATCTCAAGGAAAATGCACTGATGATACTTTATATTATAGTAAGTATATACCTAAATTATACTTTAAAAGCAGAATGGTCTAAGAAGTTACTTAGACAATAATCAGTACAAAGAAGGAAATTACGAAGATTAATTCAAGAAAAAGACTAAGCCACGTAGTTTTCCATTACCACAGAGTGCAGGTAGGGAGTGAAAAGGAAGACTTGACTTCTCTTGTCTTTACGCATCTTTAAAATGAGAGCAGTGGACCCATGATCTAAAAGATCCTTTCCAGCTCAGATTCTGTTCTCCCTAAACTAGAAGACAGTGATAAAGATGATATGTGATGGGAATTTTCATTTCAATTATAGTTTACTGTTCATTCTTCCCATAGCCTCAGCTCTGTCTTGATAAGATCTGACTTTTAAAAAATCTGGTAAAATAAAATTTTTTTAATTAGTGATTTTATTAAATATAATTAAATTGAAGTGGGTTTTTTTTTTCTAATTTCTGCTTTGGAATCAGTTCTTTCAGCCTAATTTGGAGCAACAGTCTCCATCAAAATATTTAAGATAAATGATTAATACTTGCCCTAACAATTCAAACTATAGAAAAAGTTTTTATGTACTCATCTATAGTTGTTTTTCTTTTAACATATGTGATTTTCTTTTCCCTTTGGTTTAGATTTCTGCTTTGGGACAGCCACGAATCTAATTCCTTAAAATAGTTTTATATGTAAAACTTCTAAAGGATCAGAACAATGCCTCCAAGACCATCATCGGGTGAACTGTGGGGCATCCACTTGATGCCCCCGAGAATCCTAGTAGAATGTTTACTACCAAATGGAATGATAGTGACATTAGAATGCCTCCGTGAGGCTACATTAATAACTATAAAGCATGAATTATTTAAAGAAGCAAGAAAATATCCTCTCCATCAACTTCTTCAAGATGAATCTTCTTACATTTTCGTAAGTGTTACCCAAGAAGCAGAAAGGGAAGAATTTTTTGATGAAACAAGACGACTTTGTGACCTTCGGCTTTTTCAACCCTTTTTAAAAGTAATTGAGCCAGTAGGCAACCGTGAAGAAAAGATCCTCAATCGAGAAATTGGTATGACACAGTTTTTGACTAAATGGCGTTGTCGTCCTATTCTAAAAGCAAATAACTATGAAACTTAACTATTTTCTCATTACTAAAATATTTCTGTCTGAATCAGTTAACTTTGTAACCCCAAATAAATAGATTTTGAAATAAAAACCATAAGAAATCTATAATAATCTTTTGATTACTTGGCTAAGGAACTATTTTTAACAACTTGGTAGTGTCCTATAAATTTTTCTTTAAAAAATATCACTCGTAGCATTGGTTTAGATTTGTTATATCCCAGTTTTGTTGTATTACTCTTAAAACAAAAAAAAACTACGTGAATGTTTGCTACCTCTGCTTCAAATTGCTGAATATATCATGTTCTATATGTTAAATATATTTGAGTCCTTATCAACTCTTACTTTATTATATGTATTTACTAAAATTTCCTTATACCCAGAGAAACTTCTTTACAATATTGTGATCTTCCAAATCTGTCAAGTTCCCCATTTGTAAGAAACATGTTCTTTATGTTTAAAGAAATATGTTCTTCGTGTTTAATAGAAAGTTATATTCTTTATATGATTTTTTTAAGGTTTTGCTATTGGCATGCCAGTGTGTGAATTTGATATGGTTAAAGACCCAGAAGTACAGGACTTCCGAAGAAATATTCTGAATGTTTGTAAAGAAGCTGTGGATCTTCGGGATCTTAATTCACCTCATAGTAGAGCAATGTATGTCTATCCTCCAAATGTAGAATCTTCACCGGAACTGCCAAAGCACATATATAATAAACTAGATAAAGGTAAGAAAATTGTCAGTCTACCATAATTGGTTACTATAGTAAAAATTTCTGTCCGTGTCTATATATTTGTACAGTCTTTTTATCCCATCTCGATGATAAGCTACTTGAAGTAAGGGACTGCTCTTACAGACAAGATAGAGCTGAGTGCCAAATACATGTGTGTATAATGAATATTTATTGATTGAATGAATTGTGTGCATATGGTGCTGATCACTTGGTGAATTTATGTACCTCTGAATAAAACTAAAGAACTGATTGTGAAATTTATTATTACACAGTTATAGTCAATTATCTTCTTACCAAAAAACTATAAATAGAAATACTTCATCAAATATTGGGAAAACTTTGCACATTCTTGTTATTTTGTATCATATATAGAAAAATAAATATTAGTGATATTTAGTTCAGTAATTAAATCTGGTAATGAATAATATATAGATTGACTTTTGATACTTAATGTATCAATTTCTAGAATTAAGTGAACATGGAAATTTATAAATTATAGTTTGGGAAATGAAAATATCATTGTATCAGATAAATATAT
The DNA here is from genome assembly GCF_006229205.1 of Suricata suricatta. Taxonomy (NCBI): domain Eukaryota; kingdom Metazoa; phylum Chordata; class Mammalia; order Carnivora; family Herpestidae; genus Suricata; species Suricata suricatta. Next base: position 86,697,642 of record NC_043704.1, on the reverse strand, counting down.
TTTCCAAGATAACAAAGTGAAGGCTTCAATTTGAAGTTATAGAATAAGTTAATTCTCACATGTTATTAAACACAAAATTTTGTTAGTAGAATACATTAAGACATCGTATTACTATTACACCCAAAATATTCAAAGTAGTTTAATACAGTATAACATAAGATCTTCTTTTGAAATTCTTTTCTACTCTAGTATACTTTATAAAATGGAATTCTCTTTGGGCCACCTGGGTGGCTTAGTTAGTTAAGCCCCAACTTCAGCTCAGGTTATGATCTCACAGCTTATGAGTTTGAGACCCACATTGGGTTCTGTGTTGACAGCTTGGAGCCTGGAGCCTTTTTCGTATTCTGTGTCTCCCTCTCTCTCTGCTCCTCCCTCCCCCACTCCCACTCATGGTCTGTCTGTTTCTCTCTCTCAAAAATAAATAAACATTAAAAAAATATTTTTAATGGATTCTCTTCTCATTTTTTTCTAACATTCTTTATGAAAATTTTCCAACATACGGAAAAGTTGAAAGAACTGTACTGTGTACACCCAAACCTCTACCATAGTTTAAATCTTTTTTATGTTCATCATCTTCCACCCTCCTCCCAACTTAATTGATTTTAAAAGGAAAACATTTAAAAATTCATATTTCCCCCTTCTTCTGCCATCTTTTCTTTTATTCTAATTCAGCATTTGCCTTATGTCTTCATGATTCTTTGCCATAGTTGCCAGAAAGTCTTCTATTTTAAGTACTGTTGAACCTTTGATACCATCATAAGTAACTTTTCACAGGAGTTGTATTCATGAAGTATGTCATGAAGTTTAGAATGGAAATTAGCTTGGCCTCAGGGACTTGTGACCCACTAGTCACTGTTCTGGGTGCTTGCCATGAAACATGAGATCTGAGCATGGTCTGGCAGCCCTATAATATTTGAAGATTGTGGTTTCTACCTAATATTTACCTGTATTTAATTAGTTTGATTATGTCATTTCCAATTTTTATTAGAATAATGGTAGTGCATACTTTTTGAAATCTGTCTCTTGAAAAATTAAATATACATGGTGATTGCATCTAAAAATGTTTTCCTGTTATAGGGCAAATAATAGTGGTGATTTGGGTAATAGTTTCTCCAAATAACGACAAGCAGAAGTATACTCTGAAAATCAACCATGACTGTGTGCCAGAACAAGTAATTGCTGAAGCAATCAGGAAAAAAACTCGAAGTATGTTGCTATCATCTGAACAACTAAAACTCTGTGTTTTAGAATATCAGGGCAAATATATTTTAAAAGTGTGTGGATGTGATGAATACTTCCTTGAAAAATATCCTCTAAGTCAATATAAGGTGAGTAACAAGTTTCAAAAATAATTAATTTTAAATTTAAAACTTGGGGATGAGTATCTAGATTTTTAGGACATATTTTTTGAAAATTCAATGATTAATAATGGTATTCATAAGTTTATTTTTAATACTATAATTATTTAATTTGAAAGGCTCATGATGTGTTTGAGAGAACAGATGCCTTTTTCCTTTAGGTTTTATATATATAATATTTGAGGCATGACTATAGACTTATGGATAAGCTGACTAAATTGTTTATTGCAGTATAAACAGTGTTGGGGCACCACATGCTCAGTTGGAAAGGCACGTGACTCTTGATCTTGGAGTTGTGTGTTTGAGCCCCCCATGTTGGGTGTAGAGATTACTTAAATAAATAAAACTTTAATAAAAAAGATATAAACAGTGTTTTCATAATGAATATCCTCTGATCATTGTTTTTAATTTTTTTTGTTTGTTTACATGTTCCTTTTAAAATGAAACACCTTATAAGAAATGGCTTCTCCCCTCCTGTCTTCATCTTTTACAGTACATAAGAAGCTGTATAATGCTTGGGAGGATGCCCAATTTGATGCTGATGGCTAAAGAAAGCCTTTACTCCCAACTGCCAATGGACTGTTTTACAATGCCATCTTACTCCAGACGCATCTCAACAGCTACACCATACATGAATGGAGAAACATCTACAAAGTCCCTTTGGGTCATAAATAGTGTACTCCGAATAAAAATCCTTTGTGCAACCTATGTGAATGTAAATATTCGAGACATTGACAAGGTGAAGTCAAGTGTTGATGCTTATTGTCTTATATAAATTATTTTACACAAACTTATTTACTAAACTGTGTATAGTAATCTGTTGACCAGCACTGGGTTTCCAGAGAGCTACCTGCTCCTCTTCCTCCACTATTGCATAGCATACAGTCCTTTTTCTGCGTTCCTCATATCCATAATTCTAATATTCTAATAATTCTAATTTCCATAAATCTAAGCTCTTAAAACTAAGTGTTCACAGAATTCATTTGGTAGCAAAACCTGACCCAACCTGAAACAGGAATTTTTATAGTCTTTTTATATCCTATTTAGTATAAATATTAATGTGATTTGTTGCAAAATTAGTAATGTCTTTATGGAGTGCTGTTCCAACTGCTAAGAATATGAAGTAATATTTAGTATATGTATGAATTTATCTTCCTAAAATATGAAGAACTCTGAATGACATACCTGGCCCAAAAAGATTGTGAGCCCATACTGATTTTTAATAGTCTGATGTCCCCCTAAAGGCAGCAACACATTTTGTTTGGCATCAGTATTAACTTCTTATATATGTGAAGAAAGGAAGAACAGAAAAGCTACATCTGAATATAAACGTCTAATGGAGTCTTCATTTGTATCAGCTACATTATTTTAATATTGCTTAATATTTGTTCTGTAGTGTGTATTATGTTTGTATATATTTGTATACACATACTTTTTTTCTTTTTTAGATCTATGTTCGAACAGGTATCTATCATGGAGGAGAACCCTTATGTGATAATGTGAACACTCAAAGAGTACCTTGTTCCAATCCCAGGTAAGGAAGTGCATGGATTTATATTTTTCAAAAGCCGTGTTAGTGTTTAGCAATGTATCAATATGAGAAGCATTTTTTTGGCATCATTAGTTTTATACAAGTCATGTAAATTACCAAACATTTACAAATAGAACATACGGTCTTTTGGTCAAATGAGTATCAATCACAGGATCATTTTATGGATTCTCTGTAAAATTTTATGTGAAAGACTTTTCTGATTCTTTCCATTATATCAAGGAGAAAACAGAATATGGTTGTTCTGTGCCATGATGATTCCCCACATTAGATCTAAATGCTAAATAAACCTGGCATTTTACTCTTCTCCATTTCCATTTGCATTAAGAAGAGGTGAGCGTTGGCAGACAACTGCAGAGCCAGACTATTCTGAGGCCCTCACATCACTCACGGGAATAGGTGTTTATGTCATTCAAAGGAAGAGTCTTTGGGAACAAATCAGTTTCTTAGAGGGAGGGGAAGTTTTAAGGAACATTTTAAATGATTACTGGCTAGATATAATGAAGAAATAAAAAATAATATAATACAACAGTTTGCCATCTTGCCATTTCTTTGTGGAATCATTTGTGGAATCATTTGGGAATTAAGAATCTACCTGTGAATATAATAGAAATATTTTAAGAGCACTCAAATTGTTACTAAAGATGGATTTTACAGACTAGCAATAAAGACAGCTAGTAAAACAACAAGAAGTAAAATTTATAATGAATTTAGACTGAATTCTAGGAGAGTCAAGAAAAAGTTCTGGTCGTGTACTTAATTCAGTTGCTGGATGTGGCCGTCCTCCTAGGGCTTGGGTGATATACAAAGAGCTGATAGCCTTCTCTACCAGGAGGAAGTGAGACAGCTCCTTGCCCTACCTGAACCACTGTCGGTCAGAAAGCACATCACTTAAGTTAGATTATGCCGTGAAACAACAACTAGAGGATCTTCTCAGATTTTGTTATAACAACAAAAGTTTATTTCCTGTCCACACTGCATGTCTGTCACAGGTTGAGTAGGATGGTTGTGTGAGGAAGAGAAAATATTTGATGAAATAATGGCCAAAAATTTTCTAAATTTTGTGAAAGCCATAACCAATCTAGGGAGCCCCAAGCAAAGACCCCAAAATAATATTGGGTAGATGTATCCTAGTTGTCTCAAGTGCCAAAAGTAAACTAGTTTTATAAAAGTGAAAGGTAAATTTTTTTAGTAATATAAGGTTAAAAGCTCAAAATTTTAGTAAATTAACTATTTAGAAAGACTTTCACTTGATTATCTTTTCTTGAAGAATTCCCTAGTTTATTTATTTGTTTGTTAATTTTTTATTTTTGAGAGACTGAGAGACAGCGTGAGCAGGGGAGGGTCATAGAGAGAGAGATACAGAATCTGAAGCAGGCTCCAGGCTTTGAGCTAGCTGTCAGCACAGAGCCCAATGTGGGGCTCAAACCCACGAACCATAAGATCATGACCTGAGCCAGAGGCAGACGCTTAACCGACTGAGCCACCCAGGTGCCCCGAATTCCCTAGTTTAAAACAGTAGGTCAGGGTCTCTGATTACCACAGATGCAAAAAATCCTGAACAAATTATCAGCAAACCGAATCCAACAATACATTTTAAAAAATCATTCACTGGGACAGGGCACCTGGGTAGCTCAGTGAATTAAGTATTCAACTCTTGATTTCAGTTCAAGGTCATTGTCTTGTAGTTACTGGCTTCAGGCACCCTGCTTGGGATTCTCTCTCTCTCCCTCTCTCTCTCTCTCTCTCTCTCCCCACCCCCCCCCGGCTCTCACTCTGTCTCTATCTCAAAAATAAATAAACTTAAAAACAAAACAAAACATTCACCACAATCAAGTGAGATTTATTCCCAGGATGCAGGGGTTCAGGAGTTGCAAATCAATCAGTGTGATACCTCACATCATTAAGAGAAAGGATCAAAACCATATGATCATCTTAACAGATGCAGAAAAACCATTTGAGAAAGTACAACATCCATTCATGATTAAAAAAAAAACTCTCAACAAAGTAGGTTTAGAGGGTACTTACCTCAGTATAGTAAAGGGCATCCATAGAAAACCTACAGTTAACATCATACTCAGTGGTCGTAAATTGAGGTCTTTCTCCCCATCAGGAACAAGACAAGGATGTTACTACACATCCTTACATCTCTTGGTATCATCATTGATATCATCAGCCTTTATAGCTTTAACTAATCTCTTGTATAGTGATGTTTCACTTTGCATTTTCTGGATGATAAATAATATTGACTACTTTTTTATGTTTATTGGCCATTTGGATATGACCTTGTGACTTGTGAAGTATGCCTGTTCCAGCTGATTTCTGGCCTGTTTTTCATTTGATTTCTCTTTTTCTTGATGATTTATAGGAGTTGCTTATATACTATGGATAAAGCCTTTTTTGGTAAATTATTTCTTCCTTTAATTTCCTTCTTTAATATTTTATATAGGTGGAATGAATGGCTAAATTACGATATATACATTCCTGACCTTCCTCGTGCTGCTCGACTTTGCCTTTCCATTTGTTCTGTTAAAGGCCGAAAGGGTGCTAAAGAGGTGAAGTATTTCAGAAGGAATAATTATATTTACTTCTAAAAACTCTTAATGATAGCCACTGATTTGAATTTTTATCAAGAAATGAATTTCTTCGTACTTAAAAAATTGATCAAGTATTTTAAAATTCCTAATAAGTAAATGCGTCTAAGAGTACCTTAGTACCCTGATTGTTATGATGAGTAAGAATTCCCTGAGTTCACATTGATACAGTTTTTTAAACACGCAAAGTGACTGCGCACAAATCCCTGTTAAATAACAACATGCCGATATCTGCCTGGCTTACTTTGGTTCATATTACCTATTCATAAGTAAGGAAGAATACATGTAATTTCAAATGGGAAAACAGTGCTTATACTTTCAAGAAAATTAATATGGCTTATTATTGATATCATTGTAATGATTAGTTATTGAATTCTCTTTTCTGTGAAAGAAAAGTGTTTTGAAATGCATTTAATGATTTAATCCACAGAGTAGTAAATATTTTTCCGTGTGTTTTTTAAGGAACACTGTCCATTGGCCTGGGGAAATATAAACTTGTTTGATTACACAGATACTCTAGTATCTGGGAAAATGGCTTTGAATCTTTGGCCAGTACCTCATGGATTAGAAGATTTGCTGAACCCCATTGGTGTTACTGGGTCAAATCCAAATAAAGTAAGCTTTTGATTATCATAAGTTGGAATATTTCTTTCATTGCAGTCCAGCATAATATACATGGTAACTTTTCTTCCATCCGTTAGGAAACCCCATGCTTGGAGCTGGAGTTTGACTGGTTCAGCAGTGTGGTAAAGTTCCCAGACATGTCGGTGATTGAAGAGCATGCCAATTGGTCTGCGTCTCGAGAAGCAGGATTTAGTTATTCCCACGCAGGACTGGTAAGCAAATGACCGAGTCTTCTTAAGCATCAACCATAATCAGTGGATCTGGCTTTATACTCTTTGTTTGGAAAAGGTTGCATGTGTTTTTAGTTATACTGGCATAGCTCCTGTGGGCTCTCGGGCAGTATTGGGAAATAATCCCATTCTCCATATCCTTATACTTTCACTGAGCTCTGTCTCTTCTGAAGTTTATTCAGAGCCCTAGCCTGCTTTTACTGAACAAATATTTATTGATTGTAAACTATATGTTTATATTTATTGTATAAAGTTGTGACCTAAAGAAACCTCCATTGTGTATGTGGTCTAATGTGTTAAGTGCTATGAAGGAAAAATCAGTAGTATACCAAGAACAACTACAGGAGGTGGGGGCAAAACGGTAATATATATTGGATTCAAGAAAGAATTTATTTCTCTGAGATAGTAACCTGGAAGTTGAAACAAAAGTACAAGTACGTTGCTTATTGAGCTTGGAAGCAGAGGAAATAGCTTTATCACCATACTCCAAATTCCTTAGAAAAGATTATATATAAAATGGAGCTTAAATATGGATCAAGTTGTCTCATCTTGGCCATTACTTTGGAACCACCATGTAACTGGGTTCAAGAACCAATAACCCTCTCCTGTATCTCAAGAGCAAAGGTGTAGTGTTAAGAGAAAAGGATATTTTTTGTTCTTTGTTGTTACATCTTTCCCTAGTTTCCAAGTTTGTCACTTTTTCTTTGGCCTGCTTTTACATTAAGATAGACCAGTCAGTGAATATGGGGTCAAGAGGTCCTGAAATATGCCTGTCTGAGTAACAGCAATACCTGCAGCCAGCTGGACTCCTGCACTGAGGAACTTTACTAGTTTACAGCTGTGTTCTCAGTAAGGCGTTTACAAATCCCTTTGTGAACTGATTAATAATCATCATAACCTTCCTGCCTATATACTCTCAGGCATATGTAGCAGGTGTTTTGATAAGTACAGATTATTTTAAAATTACTGAATTATATCAGATACCAAAAGTACAATTAACTTTTTTCACATTAAAAGGGAATTCATTTTCTTGGGGCACTTGGGATGCTCAGTCCATTAGGCATCCAGCTCTTGATTTCAGCTCAGGTCATGATTTCACAGTTCATGGAATTGAGCCCTGTGTCAGGCTCATTCTGAGAGCGCAGATCCTGCTTGGGATTCTCTCCTTCCCTGTCTCTCTGCCCATCCCCTACTTGTGCTCGCTCTCTCAAAGTAAATAAACTTTTTTAAAAAAAGGAATTCTTTTTCTTGAAAAATGTAGCCACTATTTTATCAGTTTAATTTCTTGTTGGTAATTGCTACCTTTTGCCAAGTGCTTACTGTGTACCAAATGTCATACCAATCACTTTTTCACATTTTATCTCATTTAATTTTAAAAGCAGTCTCCCTGAGAGTAGGTACTATTATAATCCCTATTTTACCAGTAAGGAAACAGGCTTAAGGAGTTTAAAGAACTTATCCAATGTCATGTTTAATAAGCATTGAGCCTCTTACTCTTAACTATTCTAACTGAACAGGAACTCCTTAATTTTGAAATTGGGGTTGAAATATTGATGAGCATTCATTCCCATAAAATGTCCATAGTCGTGTCCAATTAGCAACACCTGTAAACCATTTGAAATCTCAGAGTCACTTTAAAACTCATTTATCTCCTATTTTATTCATACATTTGTCACTGAAATCAATTTAATCAGAGTCTGTTGTGCCAGTTAGCTTGTGAGGTTTGTCTTGTTTTGTTTTTTGAGCAGTTCTAACTCTTTGTAAGGACTGATATTTCTGGGGAGAATTTTTTTTCATAATAAATTGATATAAATTCAGAACTACTCATTATGCAGTTAATATATCTGTATTTAAAGGAAATAAATACATTACTTGGAATCTTGGAATTATACCAAAAGCTCTGGTGTTTTCATTTTAGTTTCTGAACACTTAATGTTCAGTGTTTTAATAGGAGTGTTTCTTTTCCCTTGTTCTCTTATTTTTACTTTTTAAATTTGAAAGCCTTGCAGTGATTATAAGGATGTACTCAGCAGAGATTAGGAATAAAATAAATTCTTAGGAAAGAATTTACATTTTTATTTTATTATTTTACTTTGTTTTCATCTCAGAAATGTGAGCAAATTAGTTAATAGAGTGCTAGAAAGGGGCCTCATCAGTAAGAGACGTCAGCTATTCATTGCTACCCCCTAATACCCCAGTCTGGCTTATCCTTGACCAACTTTGGCAGTTACTGTTCTGAGGTTGGTGGTAATGTTAGTAAGATCTTGATTTGTTCCACAAATAACTGCCTTAAGTTGATTTTTTCCTCTCCCTCAAAGTAAAGTCTTGTGATGAGAATAAACTGTTTCACAGCAGTTAATAAGCAATGGAAAGTTATTGGCAATTTTCTTTTTTCGTAGATCACTCATGAAACCAAGGGAAAGTATGGCAAAGAAAATCCTATAAGATATTATTTTATTTTACAGAGTAACAGACTAGCTAGAGACAATGAATTAAGAGAAAATGATAAAGAACAGCTCCGAGCAATTTGTACCCGAGATCCTCTCTCTGAAATCACTGAGCAAGAGAAAGATTTTCTGTGGAGCCACAGGTAAATGTTAAGATGGAAATTCCCTGTTTCCTCTGTTAAGGAGAAAGAACTGATTTTGGCTTATCCTGCAGGTTCTGTCATTCCTGTTAAAATACGTAAAGCATAATTTGCATGGGGTGTTTATTATAAACATTATTCTTTTTAAAGCTGTGGATAAGGATCAGTACATCTAGCAAACCATGCTCCATGGGTACTAACCTTGCATCTTAAAACCTTGAAGGCTTTTTTAAAATTCTAAATCCCTGATGACATTTTTTTTAGGATTTGGCTTTTGGAGCTTTCTTAAAGTGAAAGTCAAGAATCAAAAAAACTACCCTGTAGTTTTAGATCAATTTAGTTGTGATTTACTTCTTCTAGATATTTCAATTTTAAGGTGTTCCTTCCGGGTTTTTTTTTTCCTTACACTTCCTCAAGGTAATAGTGTAGTGCTTTATTTTCACTTAGGAGGAAATTATTTCACTACTTGGAAAGTATACAGTGGTTTATTTAAATAAAGCAGTTGCAGTGCATTTCTACAGAAAGCCCAATAAACACAAATTTTGTCCAGTGACTACAGTAGAAATGGTGACTCTTTGCATAGTATGCGTTCTGTAAGTAGGTAAATGAAAAGAGCTATATAAAGAGTGTTATGAAGTAGTCATAATTTTTTCTAAGTATTTGTCTTCCATTTGGATTTTTCTTTTGTCTCCCTTGACATTATAACTGTGTCTGAGGCTATGTGTACATATATATGCAACTATAGTGTTAAACACTGATTCTTTTGATTTTAAAGAAGACTGTAATGGGAAGTTTTAAGTGTTTAGAACTCCTTAAAAGTTACATAGTTGAAGATTTAGATATTTAGGCCTTTTGAATAACATGCAAGAATGTTTCTTGTTTTGTTTTGTCTTTTCCACACAGACACTATTGTGTAACTATCCCTGAAATTCTACCCAAACTGCTTCTGTCTGTTAAATGGAATTCTAGAGATGAAGTAGCTCAGGTAAATACATGTTTGAGATTACAGAATAACTGTTGTATAAAATTGGTATGTTGTTCAAATTGTTTTCTCTCAGAAAGTCTGCATAAATGAAAGAGGTGAAATAGACGATGTTTTGTATTAATTATGGTAATATAGTAGAGAAAAGTGCCATTCATTCTGCTTCTACTGATAAAATTAATTAGAATTGAACATTTTAAGCACTAAATTCATAAGGAGGGCTCTTATCTAAACTAATTTTAAAATAAAAAATTAAAGACTATACTTGCAGGGATCATTTCTATAGTTCGTTATTAAAATAAAAAATTAAGACAATGTTTTACTGGGTCACTCACAACTATCTTATGCTTTTTAAATATGATTGATTGTCTTTCTCACAACAGATGTACTGCTTAGTAAAAGATTGGCCTCCAATCAAACCTGAACAGGCTATGGAGCTTCTGGATTGTAACTACCCAGATCCTATGGTTCGAGGTTTTGCTGTTCGATGCTTGGAAAAGTACTTAACAGATGACAAGCTTTCTCAGTACTTAATTCAACTAGTACAGGTAAAATAATAGAAAATAGAAAAATAATGTTTTATTCTAAGTCTGTTCAACTTTACCCAAACTGTGGATCTTTATCTACATTGGTCTTACGCTTTTTTAAAAATCAGTTTTATTATCAGTAGTAACTACTTGCTTTCTAAAAAATTTTCTTGGGGCACCTGGGTGGCTCAGTCAGTTAAGAGTCCGACTACAACTCAGGTCATGATCTTGCAGTTCGTAGGTTCGAACCCCGCATCAGTCTTTGTGCTGATGGCTCAGAGCCTGGAGCCTGTTTCAGATTCTGTGTCTCCCTCTCTCTGCCCTTCCCTTGTTCACACTCTCTCTCTCTCAAAAATAAACATTTAAAATAATAATAATAATAAATAAATAAATTATCTTTAAATCCAGCCATGCAAAAACTGACCCTGATTAATAATGCAAAGTTGTTTTTATCACATAGGTCCTAAAATATGAACAGTATTTGGATAACCTGCTTGTGAGATTCTTACTCAAGAAAGCATTGACTAATCAAAGGATTGGGCACTTTTTCTTTTGGCATTTAAAGTAAGTCACACTGTTTTCCCATTAAATTCTTTAGATATATATTACTTTCATAATAGACTTATAAATATTTATTACTTATAATCTGTTGTTTTTGCTTGTCTGGAAGAGTTTTCCATAATGAAAGTATATTGTAAGCTTCCCCTCAAATTTTTAAATAAGCAATAAGCTTCAAAACTGAATTTTATACAGAAATTAGAGCTGAAATATTTTTAAAGACTTAGATTTTTCTTTAAGCAAAGCAAAATTTGCTAGATTAACATTGTTTAATATTCCAGTTGGTTTCATTGTACATGTGGATAAAAATACCCCCCCAAAAAAGTCCTACTTTGGAATTTAGAACAATAATGATAAAAATCCCAAGTTTCTTACTAGAAAACAAGCTAATTAAGAATAAAAAGTATTTTGTAGAATATGATTTATCTAATACTCAAAGTAAAATCACAGTTCATATACTGTTTTGTAAATTTAGAAAGATTTAAAATTAACTTGATATTTTTATAATTAATTTGATATTTTTTTAATGTTTAAATAAATCAAAGGTGGAATCTTGAAGTTGGGTTTAAAATAACTTAAATTCAAAGACAGTCTAGAAAAAGGGCACTCCCTCCCTAATTCATTTTATTACTTTTGTGCCTAATGTACTTATTTTCATATATATATGTATAATTTAAGTTTCCGTTAACAGGCAGCGTGTGTCAGTTTCAGGTGTACGGTGTGTACAGTATGGGGGTTAAACGCTTCCAGACAACACTGGGTGCTCATCACAGCCAGCGCTCTCCTTACTCCCTGTCTGTCTGACCCACCTTCTCTCTGGGAGCCATCAGTTTGTTCTATATAGTGAATAGATCTTGTGCTGATATTAGTAAATGAAAAGTAGTTGAAATAAGCCTAAAATCTAGTTTATTAAATCTACAATTCCAGGAACTATCTTAAACTCTTAATTATTTTTGCTTCCAAACGATAGGTTTTGAAACATTATATTGTTAATGTCAATAACATTAAATGTTATTGACTATAACATTTATTGGATTTCAGAAATGAGTTTTCTTATTTTCTTAAAAATGTTTATATATATATATATACTTATTTAAGACCACCTAAGGGCAATTGGGTGGCTCAGTCTGTTAAGCGTTCAACTTTGGTCATGATCTTGTGGTTTGTGGGTTTGAACCCCACATCAGGCTCTGTGCTCACAGCAAGCCTGGAACTTGCTTCAGACTCTGGGTCTCCCTCTGTCTCTTCCCCTCCCCCACTTGTGCGTGCACTCCTTCTCTCAAAAATAAACATTAAAAAATTTTAATAAGTAAATAAACATTAAAAAAATTTCTAAAGGACCCTATATATAATGAGTACGTATCTACGTGTGCACACATGTGTTTGTGTGTGGATGGGTGTGTATACATGGGTTGTTGGTTTTTTTTTAATTTTACACTGTTCTTTTAGATCTGAGATGCACAATAAAACAGTTAGTCAAAGGTTTGGCCTGCTTTTGGAGTCCTATTGTCGTGCATGTGGGATGTATTTGAAGCACCTAAATAGGCAAGTTGAGGCTATGGAAAAGCTCATTAACTTAACTGACATTCTCAAGCAAGAGAAGAAGGATGAAACACAAAAGGTATGTGACTCTTCAGATGGTTTTTGAGATTCTTCATTGCAGTGGGGCAGGGTAATTTGAGAGTCTGATGTAGATGCAGATTGTGGACATTAGAATCAAGCATATCATGATTTGGATCCAAGTTCCACCGCCTCTCAGCTGTGTAATGTTAGACACATTATGGATCGGTTTTCCTTATTTATAAATGGTAATGATACTTTCTTTGTAGCATAGTTGTGAGCATTAAGTTACGTGAGATACACTGAAGCTCACGTCTCAGTCCCTAGAACACAAAGGTGCTCAAATAAATGTTCTCTCTTCTTTCCCTTCCTTCTCTTTTATATCGCCCTAACTTCAAAATGACTTTTTCCTTGTATCATTTATTAGTTTTTAGTAATGACCTTGAAAATAAGTGTAAAGAAATTAATTGGTACATTCCTAAGTTTAAAATGGACTCTGAGGTGGGGTGCCTGGGCGGTTCAGTTGGTTGAGCATCCATCTTTGGCTCAGGTCATGATCTCAGTTTGTGGGTTCAAGCCTGGCATCAGGCTCTGTGCTGATAACTCAGAGCCTGGATCCTGTTCAGATTCTGTTTCTCGCTCTCTCTCTTCCCTTCTTCTGCTTGCACTCTGTCTCTCTCCCTTGCTCTCAAAAAAAGAATTTATTAATGGACTTAGGGGTGCCTAGCTGGCTCAGTCGGTTGAGCTCCCAACTCTTGGTTTCAGCCCAGGTCATGATCTCACTGTCGTGATCTCACAGTGGGTTGTGCACTGAGCATGGAGCTTGCTTGGGATTCTCTCTCTGCCCTTCCCCTGCTCATGTGCTCTGTATCTCTCCCTCTATCTGAAGTAAAAAAATAAATAAATAAAATAAGATGGACTCTCAGTCACGTGGTGAGCATTATCACACACTTGTCATCTGCAGTCTAGCTTAGTGTAACTGAGGAACATGAAATGTAAAGACTTCTGATGACCTTTTCCTCCTCTCTGTCCTTTATTCAATCTACCACATCATATAGTAAAAAGTGAGATCATTCCTCATCTCTAATGAAATGGAAAAAAAAAAATCCCAGTATATTGGTGAGTTCCCAAGCACAAGGATATAAATTAGCAATACTGAATGAATTTTCCCAATACCTTAATATTGCATGAAAAAAAAATTTTTTTTAAGTTACTGTATTAATCTAAATGTCATAGAGCATGTGACTGAGTTGGTTTTTACTGAACTCGTAAAATGTAAGTTCAGGTAAAGGTTATTAGAAAACAATTGTACTGTTTCTGATGCTGGAAATCAGCAAGAATAGACCAGGCTGCTTTGAAAGAATAAAATTATTACATTTATATTGTAACTGAGGTAAGAAAAAAAGAAACTCAATAAATTTGCAAATACAAGGGTTTCTTTAAGCTGGAATTTTCATAGCTTACTATCACAGGTTGACTCTGATACAGTGGATTAATTAGGACCGTGAAAGTCATTACATTACTGTTGGCTTAAATGGGATTGTGATAGGGAACTAAGAATGCTTAGGAACAAAAGCGTTTCTTTGGTGTTATGTTTTATCATAACCATGATAAAGCATAGGAAGCAGTGTGCTAACATTAGAGTTGATGGTGCTAGAAAAAGAAATGCCTTTACAGGAGCAAGAGCTGCCCTAGCCAGTGATAACTACATTTTCTAGCTACTCACTTATCCATAGTGAGAAAGAAAAAGAAAAAGAAAAGCTTTGTTACTAAAATTACAGCATGAAAATTAATTTATTATTAATTCCTTAGCTCCTAACATCTTCTGTCCCCCACTTACCTTTTATATTTTTGATAGATGAAGATTTCCTAACATAAAACGGCAGTTACTGCATGCTATATAGCTCAGCAGTCTGGGCTCTTTTCAATTGATTAAAAAGAGTGGTACCTGGGTTGCTTAGTTGGTTAAGTGTCCAGTTCTTGATTTTGGCTCCTGTCAGGATTTCAGGGTCATGAGATTGAGCCCCATGCCAGGCTCCCTGCTAAGTGTAGAGCCTACTGGAGATTCTCTCTCTCTCTCTCTCTCTCTCTCTCTCTCTCTCTCTCTCTCTCTCCCTCTCCCTCTCCCTCTCCCTCTCCCTCTCCCTCTCCCTCTCCCTCTCCCTCTCCCTCCCTCCCTCCCTCTGCCCCTTTCCTCCTACTCACACTCTCTTTCAAAATAAAATAATCTTTTTAAAAAATTCATTAAAAAGAGATGTTTTTACATATATACTGGAACCTGAGTGTAGTGTGAGACTCAGTGTAACATGTTTTAAACAGTTTCTTTTAGCTTCACTAGACCTTTTTTACTCAACAGAGAGAAATGAATATGGTGTTTTCTGCAAAGCTTCAAAGTAAAGCTACTAAGCTAACACGATGTCTCCGTAGTTTTTCCTCTAGAACAAAGATCAGCAAACTCTTTCTTGAAAGGCCAGATAGTAAGTATTTTAGACTTTACAGGCCATGCAGTCTCTGTTGTAACTACTCAATTCTGCTGTTCTAGTGTGGAAGCAGCCAGTCTCTAAATATACTAGCATGGCTATATCCCATGCAATTTGATTTACAAAAACTGCCTTAGTCGACCAAGCCCTGCTCCAGAGGCAAAACATGTCTGTGTCAGCAGGCCGAGCGGTCACAGGGGAGTGCCCGGTGCTGCCCCTCCTGCCTCTGCCTGAGTTGTGTTGCTCTGTGTGATGGAAACCCTGCCAGTCAGAATACAGGACGTGGATTCACGGGCTGTACAGGACTGAGCTTCCAGCATATATATAGCTTTACCTTTTATGACGTCTAACCATGATTGTGCTCATTTGTCAGGTACAGATGAAGTTTTTAGTTGAGCAAATGCGGAGACCAGATTTCATGGATGCTCTACAGGGCTTTCTGTCTCCTCTAAATCCTGCTCATCAACTAGGAAATCTCAGGTAACATTCCTTATTGGAAGTTTTATTCATATGCTTAAACCAGTATCCTTTCTGGAGAAAATCTGGAGAAAAGTTAAAATGTCCATTATAATTAGAATGTACAGTTATATATATGCTTCCCTCTCCTATTATCCTACCCTGCAAAATAACAGTTGTTCAGTTTTCTTAAGTTCAGAACTGCATTTAGTCAGAATGAGTTTTTATTACTTTAATAGTAGAGTTTAAAACTTTCTCTGGCCAGAATTTCTGGTTTCATACAATACAGAAATGAACTGTGGTATTTGGGGGCACCTGGCTTATGAATTTCAGCCCCATATCAGGCTCTGTGTTGACAGCTCAGAGCCTGGAGCCTGCTTTGGATTCAGTGTCTCCCTCTCTCTCTGCCCCTCCCCCACTCTTTCTTTCTCTCTGAAAAATAAACATTAAAAAAATAATAAAAGAAATGTCATATATGTAAAACTATCATGTCCCTATATTGAAAATTCATATGCTGTTATATAAGACATTTTTAAATATAATATTTTTCTTTATACTCCTCTTAGAAATGAATTCATAAATGGAAGTGAGGAGAAGGTTTTATGTTTTTATAACACTTCAAAAACTATACTGTGTATTTTAAAATAAATTTGAGAGTAAAAAGAATTAAAAATGTAAGGTACCTGGTAAAGTTTTTAACTGTTTTAAAGGCTTGAAGAGTGTCGAATTATGTCCTCTGCAAAAAGGCCACTGTGGTTGAATTGGGAGAACCCAGACATCATGTCAGAGTTACTCTTTCAGAACAATGAGATCATCTTTAAAAATGGGGATGGTAAGAAGAGTATTAATGAACTTATGATGCATGAATTTAGCTATCTTTTTATACACAGGATATTTATGAACCATGAAGATTATTGAAAGCCATTTAAGGAATATGCATGTGGTTAAAATACATAATATTAAACAGATGCCTTAACCTTTAGAACATGTATATATAATTATTAAAAAGAAAAGAAATACTAAATTGAGAATCAAAAGGCATGAAATAACTTTCTATTTGCTTAGCTGTGAGTATCCATTCATTCCATAAATATCTGATGTGCTAGGCCATCAAATTGTAAAAATAAAACAGAATCTCTGCCCTCTTAATGTTTACAGTCTTGCAGGGAGAAGAGAGATATTAAAGAAAAGTGTAGTCTGCTAAGAAATCATATAAAAGAAGGTCCTAACGTACTTGGAAAACAGGCTGCTTGTGGGAGTAATGGAAGGATTTTTTATGGGTTTCCTTTGAGAATGACATTTCAGCACTGGATTCTATTAACCCCAATATTTTAATGTAAACAAATTCAAATTTAAGGATTCAGAAAAAAAGTACTTTAAATACTTTAGTTTAAAACTTCTGTGAAATACATACTAGCTTATATTGTTATACAGATGGGTTTATGCAGATACTTTAGAAGTGGGTTAAAGAATCAAAATACTGCTTCCTTATAATTGACAAGTAAATATAGCTGCATTTATTTTCTGTTTGAAAGCAGCATAACATGACATCCAAATTTGCATTTATAGCATTAAGTGATGGTATACCTATTATCTGAATTGCAGATTTACGGCAAGATATGCTAACACTGCAGATCATTCGCATTATGGAAAATATTTGGCAAAATCAAGGTCTTGATCTTCGGTATGTAATGAGTAAGGCAACATGTGTGTTAAAAGTTATCCTGAGAAAGTAAACTTAGTAAATATCAGTTACAAAGCATAAAGGGACATATATCTGTAAGGAAACATATGGAGTAGTAATTAACACTTGGTGATTGCTTCGTGTGTCTTCCTCTTCCTTGCCGTAGAGTAGCTCAGAGATTCAGGTAAGTAAGAAGAGCTCTCTCTGTCTAATAAGCCGGTAAAGACTCTGCAGCTGCGTCTGGAGTGTTACTGTTTAGGACATGACAATAGAAGATGCAAAAGCCCCGTATTTTCATTCAGAAGTTAAAAGGTTTAAAAAAGTTTCTTTCATAATAAAAACTTTCTAATTTTAAAACGTTATAAAGCCTCTAATCTTGAATCCATTTAACAGCAAAGTTTATGAAAAGAACTAAAAGAACTCATCTTAAAGCTTTTGCCATCCGGGGAGCCTCCGACTCTTGGTTTCGGCTCAGGTCATGGTCTCACAGTTTCGTGAGATCGGACTCCATGCTGACAGTGTGGAGCCTGCTTGGGATGCTCCATCTCCCTCTCTCCCTACCCTTCCCCAGCTCCCACAGAGTCTTTGTCTCTCGCAGGAGAAATAAATAAACTTAAAAACAAGAAAGCTTTTGCCAGTCTGTTGGTTTCTGCCCAACCTTCTCCAGTTAGCAGTATCATCTCTTTTCTGTCATGCTTCATCTTGTCCTTGTCATTTATTTTTTCATGGTGTTTCCTTCTCTTTCTCATCTCTTTGCAAATCTAGAGTCATTCCAGGAAAGGCCACTCTCTCCAAAAGAAAAATGTCTGCTCAAGTGGGCATAGGAGCCGCAACAGCAGAGTACATTAGGGCTTTGTTTTTATGCCTTTAAAAGATGGAGGGTAGCTACTATATAAAAATGTATCAGTGACATGTAGTAGAACCTTCTTATTGCAGAAGAAAAACAGACACATAAGGAATTTGCTGAAGTACAAAATTGAGTCATCATCTTCAAATTTTTAATTCCTGATTCTTTACTTAATCCCTTCTACTTTCTAAAAACAATTAATGTTATGGGAATCAAGTTTCCTCTTTTGCTGTAATTTTCTGTATCTGAGAGACACACATGCCATTACTACCACTGCTCCCAGGGAGAGCAAAAGAGAGAATGCAAAACTAGACAGAGTAGAGAATTTAACTATAACTCTGGTAATTACAATATTTAATTGTAAATTAATGACTGTGCTAAAAAAGCACCTAAAGTTAAGCTAGATCATTAGAAAGTAAGTTGGATCTTCCAAAAGTTTTTAAGTTTTAAAATATTTTCTAGGGGCACCTGGGTGGCTTAGTCACTTAAGAGTCCACCTTTGGCTCAGGGCATAATCTTGCAGTTCATGAGTTCAAGCCCCGCATCGCACTCTGTGCTGACAGGTCAGAGCTTGGAGCCTGCTTTGGATTCTGTGTCTCCTTCTCTCTCTCTCTCTTTCTGACCCTTCCCTGCTCCTGCTCTCCCTCTGTTCTCAAAAATAAATATTAAAATTTTTTTTTCTAAATTTCTTTAACTCAAGTAATTTGAGTAAAAATTTTTAAAGTTTAATTTTAAATAAAATATAAATTTAAGCAAAGTCATAGTTTTTGTTCTTGACAAAACTTGGATTCTCTTTTTTTTTTTATTCATAACAAGCCTTATAGAACTATATGACTCTTTAAACTACGAGTATGTTCAACAGTAATAAAATTAAAATGTAAAGAGAGAATGAGCAGAGTGCAACCTTAAGAAATCCCTATATTTACCAGAGCAGGTAGAAAGCAGCTTCCGGAAAAGAAATGGTCAAAGGGATAGGTCGACCAGAGTTTGTAATTCACAGAATCCAAAAGTGGGGAGAGAGTCACAGTTTGTTGTATCAGGTGCTTGAGGGGATGTATGAGCATAATAAGGACTATGAAAAAGTCCTTGTATTTGATGATTCATGGCTAACTGTAAGAAGAATTGGGTCAGTAGAGTAGTAGGTATAGAAGTTATGCTACATGGAACAGAGAAAATGAAAATAAGTGTGGACTGTAATCTTTTAGGAACTTAAGTTTAAAAAAAAGACGGAAGATTTGCCAGTAGTGTATGAGAACAACAGAGCAGGAAAAACATACCTTTCGGCACTTATGTGCCAAATGGTGTTTTTTTCATTGTCTCTTTAACTCCTCCTCTATCTCCCTTGACTATATGTCCTTTTTAATACCATGTGATGAAGGGAGGAATCCATACAGCATTTCTGCTGTGTATCCAAGTATGGTTTTATCAAGAAAAAGCATTTGTGGGTTATTTGAGTTGTAAGTTGAACTAGCTGCTTTTTTTTTCATGAAACACCATTTTTACTTGAAGAATAACTAATAAGTTTTGGTTATTGAGACTTGGGTATTTGGCAGACATTTTCTTGAAAATGAACTGATACGAGTCTATCTCTTCAAGGTGAACAATACTTTGACAGTATTTGTTGTCAAAGATCAAATTTGAGCTCTCAAGCAAAAAAACCCAGAATTTTGAAAAACGTCTGCGTACCACCATAAACAGAACAGCTTCCTCAAAGTAAAGACTTTACTGATTAGATCAGTGGTATTATTAACAGTTGTGGGTTTTTTAGTTGGTATAATGAAAAGTATCAGCATTTGAAAGATCTTCATAACTCGGTGAACTAGTATCTTCCAAGTGACCAAAGCAACATGTAATAAAGTCACATATGGGTAAAAGTTCCATTCAGAGCCAAGATAGACAAATGGATTTTAATGTAACTGAATGTGAAGAGTTTAATAAGATGGTTTCATCTTCCATACCGCAACTTGAGAAACAACTTCTTGTCAAGTTTTAGAATAGTATCAAAGAAAAATATCTACAGTTACCTGAAAAAGCTATTACAATACTCCTCTTTTTTCTACCTACATAATGGTACAAGGCCATATGCTTCCATTAAAACACTGCATTAGACTGAATACAGAAGAATATTTGAGCATCCAGCCCAGTGCTGTGGAACCAGACCTTAAAGGACTTTGAAGATATGGGAATATATCACTACTCTTATAAGAATTTTTTAATATAATGTTCTTTCATCACAGATAGTATTTGTATTACTGCAGAATAGTTTGTTATTTTTAGATGAATTACTACTTTTTTTATTTTCTCTCTTTAATTTCTAACATCAGTAGATATAACCCACGTAAATAAAAACTCTTTTGGATCTAAAAATTTGGTAATTTTTAAGAGTACAAAGGAGTCCTGTGACCAAATATTTGAGAACTCTGCCTTAAAGTGTTATTTAGATGTCAGATTTAGATTTAAACAAATTGAAATTCACCCATATTTTTAAAGCCTGCGTGGCTCAGTGGGTTGAGCCTCCGACTCCGGCTAAGGTCATGATCTCATGGTCTATGAGTTCGAGCCCCATGTTGGGCTCTGTGCTGACAACTCGGAGCCTGGAGCCTGCCTCAGATTCTGTGTCTCCCCCTCTCTCTGCCCTTCCCATAATCATGCTCTGTCTCTCCCTGTCTCTCAATGATAAATAAATGTTAAAAAGAAAAATTTTAAGTCATAAATATTTATACAATTTTAATTGCCACAGCAATTTTCTTAATTCTTTTCTCTTACATAATTAAATGCTTTCTCATTTGAAGGTTATAACAAATGATGGCAGATAATTTTGAGGATTTTTCTAGGAATGTCTGTCATGTAATAAAAAAATTAAAATTAAAGGAGTGAAGATCATGACAAATTTGCAAAAAAGAATATTCCTGTATTAACCTACTAAAATATTTGCTATTTTAAAATGCCATCATTGGGGCACCTGGGTGGCTCAGTCAGTTGAGCGTCTGGCTTCGGCTCAGATCATGATCTCACGGTTCATGGGTTTGAGCCCTGCATTGGGCTCTGTGCTGACAGCTCAGAGCCTGGAGCCTGCTTCTGATTCTGTGTCTCCCTCTCTCTCTGACCCTCCCCTGCTTGTGCTATCTCTCTCTGTCTCTCAAAAATAAATAAAAAACAAAAAAATATAAAATAAAAAATAAAATACCATCATTTAATTGCAAATGTCTTGATCCTTTTTCAGAATGTTACCTTATGGTTGTCTGTCAATCGGTGACTGTGTGGGACTTATTGAGGTGGTGAGAAATTCTCACACTATTATGCAGATTCAGTGCAAAGGTGGCCTGAAAGGCGCACTGCAGTTCAACAGCCACACACTACACCAGTGGCTCAAAGACAAGAACAAAGGAGAGATGTGAGTTCATTATTCTTGTCTTCTTGTGTTCATCTAATTTTCTGTTAGACAAGGCTTTTAATTGTGGTATACGTTTCTCTGAGACCAAAGAAGACATTTGTACTTACTTTGGAAAAAACTATGCTCAGCTTTTGAAATATTTGAGATTTTGTGTTTGAATGATCAGAATTGAATTTTGGTGAAATCCCACATACCCAACATTATACATCCAGTTTTAGGTGTCTAAAATGTGTTTTTCTTATTGCTTATTCTTTTTTTTTAAAAAAAAAACCATCATTGAACATTTCAAAATATACTTCAAGGTCATTGTTGAAATGCTTAGAAAAAATATTTTTTCATGTCATATTGAGTATTTTTTCACTATAGTAAGAATTCCACGTTAGTCAGAGGATACCTAGAAATGTCTGTCTTAAATCTTAGGACATAATTACTTCCTCTTCTTAATGTCAGTGATTGGTTTCATTCTTCACTAGAGACTCTAACCGTCCTTTCCCAGTTCGGACTGCTTTACTCTAGGTTCCCACACTGCTGAAAAAGTCTCTGTTTCTTCTTTGTAGATATGACGCAGCCATTGACCTGTTCACACGCTCGTGTGCAGGATATTGTGTCGCTACCTTCATACTGGGAATTGGAGATCGTCACAATAGTAACATCATGGTTAAAGATGATGGACAAGTAATAGCTTTCTCTTTTTAAAATGTTTTAGCATTCTTAAATTTATTAATTGGGGACACTGTATTCTGCATTTGTCAAGCTATAATATAATTCTTTATCTTTGAAAGCTATTTCATATAGATTTTGGACACTTTTTGGATCATAAGAAGAAAAAATTTGGTTATAAGCGGGAGCGTGTGCCATTTGTTTTGACACAAGATTTCTTAATAGTGATTAGTAAAGGAGCCCAAGAATGCACAAAGACAAGAGAATTTGAAAGGTAAGTTCAAGAAACCAAAAGTGCAAAGTACAGAATTCTCGCTGCTCTATCAAAAATAAGTGATACTTTTCAGGCAACTTAATGTTAACATTTTGGCATAACTGAATATTTTAGTGTGTTTATTTATTGTGTAATGCTATGAAAAATGGAGGGAGGGAACAATGTATTAATTAAGGCCTGAAATGATTTATTTAGTTAATTAAGGCCTAAGAAAGTGGTTCTTAAACTTTTTAATATATTAAAAGTTTTTATTTACTGCTGTTTAAATGATTGGACTACACCTTCTCTATACTGACAAATAATGTATATGGCTTAAGACCACAATTTTTAGCCATACAATTTGAGGAAATCAGTCAACCATAATTGCCATGTATATTCATAATTTTTCTTACCACCTTCTGGTATATCATCATTCTATCTCAGACCTTAAAGTACTTTTAAATTCCAAAATCTCATTTTATCTGTAACTCTATCCTGTCCCTAGCCTAGACCCTAAAGGTATGAACTAGTTCATACATTTAATAAATCCTTGGTAAACTGCTAATCTGCCAGGCATCATTCTAGGTGCTGGTGATAACGCAGTAAACAAATCCTTATAAAGTCACAGAGTTTACATTCTAGTGTGGGGTAAAGAGGTAGAAAGTGTTGGTAAAGGGAGTGGGAAGAGAAATGCTGTTTTTAATAGGTTTGCCCAAGAAGGCCTCTCTAATGACGTGACGTTTGAGCAGAGGCCTGGAGGTCTTAACCCCATTTGCTCCGTACTGATGAATTGTTCTTGTTACTTGTAGGTTTCAGGAGATGTGTTACAAGGCTTATCTAGCTATTCGGCAGCATGCCAATCTCTTCATAAATCTTTTCTCAATGATGCTTGGCTCTGGAATGCCAGAACTGCAGTCTTTTGATGATATTGCATACATTCGAAAGACCCTAGCTTTAGATAAAACTGAACAAGAGGCTTTGGAATATTTCATGAAACAAATGAATGATGCACATCATGGTGGCTGGACAACAAAAATGGATTGGATCTTCCACACAATTAAGCAGCATGCTTTGAACTGAAATGATAACTGAGAAACCAAAAGCTCATTATCTGGATTCTATACTGCACTGTTAATAACTGTCAACAGGCAAAGACTGATTGCATAGGAATTGCACAATCCATGAACAGCATTAGAATTTACACAAGAACAGAAATAAAATACTATATAATTTAAATAATGTAAACGCAAACAGGGTTTGAGAGCACTAAACTAGTTCATTTCAAAATTAAGCTTTAGAATAATGCGCAGTTTCATGTTATGCCTTAAGTCCAAAAAGGTAAACTTTGAAGATTGTTTGTATCTTTTTTTAAAAAAGAAAAGAAAACAAAAAATCCCCAAAATATATAGAAATGACGGAGAAGGAAAAAGAATGATGTTCTTTTTTTGTCTTGCAAATGTTCTATGTTTTGAAATTGTGGACACAACAAAGTCTATCATTGCATTAGGTTCAAGGAAACTGAAGTTTGATGTTAAATTGCATTAATTAAGATTAGAAAATAATGAAGATTTCTTATTTTTCCATTGCTGTTCAATTTATAGTTTGAAGTGGGTTTTTTGACTCCTTGTTTAATGAAGAAAACTGCTTGGGGTGGAAGGCACTCTTGAGATTTCACCAGAGACTTTTCCTTTTTAATAAATCAAACCTTTTGACGATTTGGGTCTTATCTACAAAGTTTTGGAAGCAGCCACAAATGAGACCTGTTATAAGGTGGTGTTTTTGGGTGTTTTTTTTTCCTGAACAGTATTTACAAGAATCTGACTCTTATTTCCCAGGGAAATTCTGGGCTCCCACAAAGTACAATAATCATCATGGAGAAAGAAGGGGCAGGAAGCGCTCCTGCCCCAGGATTGTACAGTATTCACCTTAGGTTGATTTTTTTTCTCCTTTTGCAATTGAATTGAATACATTTTTCATGCATGTTTCCAGAAAATAGAAGTGAGTATTAATGTTATTAAAAAGATTATTTTTTTTATTAAAGGCTATTTATATTATAGAAACTATCATTAATATATATTCTTTATTTACATGATCTGTCCCATAGTCATGCATTGTTTTGCACCCCAAATTTTTTATTGTCCGTAGCAGCATGGTCAGCTTTTCTCTCGGGCTGTGGGTGAGGCTCAGGCACTGTTCCATTTATACCAATGACTAGTGTGTAACTACATAAGAAAACAGATTAAAGGTCGTCATCTTTCCTTTTATTTCTGTTTTCATATGAATCCCCCATTTTCCACCTTCTTTTATAATTAGTTGAAAATGCCTCAATCATGAAACTAGTTACCAAAATTGACACAATATAGCGTTATCTTCCTGATTGCTTCAGCCCTTCTCCCGAGGTATGCTTATGAATAATACTTTATAATATGGGGGAATAGAAACCATGAACTTTTTACCTTCTTAGGCTAGTTATGCAATATCTCAATAATAAAAGTAGGACCTTAAACCATTTTAAGATCATGTCCCATTTCCAAGCAGTTAGGGCTCACTCTCCAACTTTGTTAAATTGCATTTGAGTACAGGATAACATTCTTAAATACTTTGGAAAACGTTAACCCAAGATGTAGGGGCTAATGCTAATCATCACTCTAGAATCTGTTATTTTACTCAGTATTTGAAATGAATGATTAATGCCCTAGGAAATAGCTTTAGCAAATGTCCAGGGGCCACACCAGAAAAAGTGCAATAATTTACTGACAGTTGTCTAGAGTAGGTGCATTATTGGAAAATGTAACTTCATGAAAAGTGCACATTATATACTCTAGCAGAACAGCATCACTTTTACGATAATTCACTTATAAAATCAGTTACCTATAGTAGAAGTCTTGAATAGTGAGCAAGGGACTCTAATACAAATACTCTTAATATCTGGCTGTTTTAGAACCCTTAAAGGGCCTAATTATTGGAGTTTTAGGTACTTCACTAAAGCATGTACATAATATTGCCAACAAGAAAAATACATTTGAAGATTAGGGGAACTTACTCCTGTAAACTGTCTTGGTATAGTTAAGAATTTAAACTCCCATTTTAAACAGGAGGCCAAATAGATTCTTTTGCAGATAGAGATTTCATAACTTACTGAGGCTTCTTCAACATTTTGTGCCTTTTACTTACATTCACTTAACACATGCTAACATCCCAGTCTTTTCTATGTCAGGGATTAATTACAGAAAACTCAGTGAAATGGCACCAATCTGGAACTCTGATGGTAGAAACTGGAGATATAACGGAGAACCTTGTTTTACTCGAGTGCCAAAAAAGCTTTGAGCTTCCTTGCACAAAATGTATATAATTTGTGCATCTCTCACATGAGCCCAGATAGTCCCCTTCCCCTGGGGCCTCTCCACCATCAAAACACAAGCCACGCAGCTTATTTCATCATTTACATTTATTTTCAATAGTTATTACAACCAAGTTAATTCTGCTTGAAGAAGTGAGACAAATTTTACTAAGAATGGAATTAAGATTCTATAGTGATTTCACTAAAAACAAAGTAAATTTTACACAAATCCAAGCGGAGTTTAAGCAAACAACTTTCAAAATAAGAAGAAAAGGTCAGGTAGTGCTCAGAAGACAAAGAACCAAAAACTGAATCGAATACTACATGGGTGACTAGGATGTCCAGTCAGTGGCAAGCCGTTTCCGGGTACGGCAGTGTCTGGTCACCCGCGCCCCCCCGCCCCATGAATTGGTTAGTTCCTGTGGCCGACCATCCTTGTCACTGAATATGGTATAATTGTTGACTCAACAGTCTTATTTGGTCACTTGAGAAATATTTCCTTCAATGACTTTTGGAGGGGGAAAAAAAAAGCAGGTTTAAAGAACCTAAAGGAAATAAAACCTAATTTTAAACATATTCTAGTAAGATATAAGCTGAAAATCATGTTTTAACTTTTTATCATACTCTCAGCTATACAGAATCATTTATTTTGAAGATTTTTAGACTGCTGTTAATTTGAAATCTGTTAATCATATTGTAGAATTTGGTTTTTAAAAAAGATGTTTCTAATTGGATTTTTTTAAAGAAGAATGGAATTTGGTCACTATTTTCTGATAGAACCTAAACTTTTTGTGGTTCTTAGTGTCCTCTGTAAAACTCAGTGTCAAAGTAATCAACTTTGAGGTTTTCCCTTCTAATCTGCTTTATATTACAAGCCCTTTAGGAAATGGGAACCTGGTGAATATTACAATGAATTGTAAAATATTTTAATGTGTAATTTTTTTCAACTGTGAAACTATGACTATTGGTTTTTTGATGAAAACAGCTGCTGATAAAGTATTTTGTGTAAAGTGTAGTTCTTATTAATCAGGAAAATAATCAATGACTTGATTAGAATGTATATACCCTCTTGGATTTTATTTTAAATGGATTGGTGATTTTCACATACGTAAAATACAGTCCATCTGTATTCTTTTTCCATCGAAAATTGAGTGATCTAGCATCATAAAAAAGTTATGAGCAGCCTATCTATTTTAAAAGAACCGTGGAAATTTCACAGCACATAAACTTGGATTTGTTAATGATTTTATAAATCCATTTAATTCGTATTCTGACCAATAACCCTTGCTAAAGTCAGCAGGTTAACCTTTTCTGAATGTTTTGACTTCCTTTTGTTTCTGTTTCTACACAAACTGCAGACCTGGGCTGGACCCACGCACTCAGAATCCACCTTAGAAATCGATTTTGATGTCCAAGACATCACTAAAATATTTCAGTTTAAACAGACCCTGTGCGGTGTTAATGGATTGTGGTGCTTCTACTATCTAAAAACAACTTTCATACTTCAGATGTTTTTGAGAAGAGGAGAATGTGGAAGGAGGGGGCAGAGCAAGGGGGAGTCTGTTTGAATGAATTACATTCTTCATGCCCATCCTGCTCTGATGGGGCGCCTCTAAGGGAAGCCTTAGATAGGGCCTTCGAAAGACAAGGCAGAAAGCTGTGAGTATACTGTGCTTACCACGAGGGAAATAACTCTTCATCAAGGATGAGATTGTGAGGGCTGAAATATAAAGCTAAGCATGGACAGGATCCTCAGATAACAATTCTTGGTGAAGAGAAATACAGCTGGGCTGTTTTTTAAAATATAAACACAAACCATTTTTACTTTTTAATTATTACATTAAAATTATAAATGTATCTTACGTGCCATGTCCTGGAAAGCCTTTTTTCTTTTCTTTACAAAGTTGTTTTCACTTTCTGAAAAGATTACGGGGTTTAGCTCAAGGTAACTATTATGGTCCTGATAAAATTGGATTGGTAACTCTACCTCAGGAGGTTAATAAGAAAAAAAAATTAAATGTGTCATAATTCAGTACTTCAGGCTCTGATGTTACAGAAATTTCCAGAGCACTGTAGTTTATAAAAAGTCAGAGTTGGCATGCCTTGTTTTAATGGCATTGGAGACATTAAGAAAAAATTTTGGTTAAAATTTAATCATCACTGCAGCCATGGAAAAGGCTACAGCACCAGAAGGTTTATGGTACTAGGTTCTTGAATTTGGCATTCGAAATTATCTGTTTTCTGTTTTCTTTATTATTAGTGAAATTGGTGTATTTATATCTGCACAGATTTCTATTTGCATACACACTGCTCACTAGCCCTAGTCAAGAGGCATCTTCCATAAAAGGTGTAAACATCAGGTTCTAAAGCTCAGAAGTGTTTAGAATTTATTAGGAGTTTCCCAAGTAGTGATGTTAGTTTTTAAATAAGCTTATTTCATCCAAGTATTCCACTTGATTAAGATTTCACACTTTATTTTTTAATCAATGAAGCGCCATTCCTTTTCCGTAGTTTCAGACATGTTAATATTACAGCCGTGCTAGTTAGCATAAAGTGACAGTTATGAGCCATAAGGAAATTTCCTGACTTTTTACACAACGACATATGAGTTTTAGTGGGAGGTGGGGGGCTCTTGGGGGGCGGGGTGGGGGAGACTGTGGATCAGTCCACTGTACATTTAGTGTAGTTTATGTAACTGACTTTCACTACCAACAGTAGACTCCATTCTTCATGTTGGTAAGTATGGAAAGATTTTTTTTAAGGCATTTTGTAAGCCAGTTAAGTCTTAAATCTTATCTGAAACCTTAATCTGTCACTACAATAATTTTGTGGTTATGCTAAGAGCCATGTATATTTTTAGGTGATTCTTATTTTTGTTACTCCTTCTAGGTAAGCAAGGAGGAAGAAAAATTTCATTGTTTTATATTTTCTCAATATATCTTTAATAAGACCAAACTTCTTAATTCGAGTATGAATTTTCAAATGTAGTCATGATCTATCAATTTCATAAGAAAAAAAACCTTATCACATTTATGTTCCAAAGAGTGGTTGGAAAGCTTGGACTTCATGTGGTTTCTAGAAACACTTTTGGCTCTGGAACCTAAGTTGCAAATACAATTAATAGTTTCAATGTGATTCAGTCCTCAGACTTCCTTGGGTTAAATAAAATATAAAAGAGTATGTCCTTTTGGAACATAACACTTTACCATCTTGGGGAATGTGACATTACCAAAAGACGACTATTAGCACATCAAATGTTGACTTTGGAAGCTTCAAGAAGAAGTCCCCCACCACCCTTTTTTGGCCCCTTTTATTGTAGCAAATCTATTTCTCTATATTTTGTCATTCAATGAATTGAAGTCCTGTGGTATACTGCATTCATTAGAAGAAAAATGTTTTTAGATAGTCTTTTACTGGTCGCCCAAAAAGGATTTGACACAGCAAGATGCATGTGTTACTGTACTGAGAATATAGAATAATACAGTGTCACTAAACTTAAGACCTCTTCCCAGTCTTGCTGTTCCTAGCAAGAAGTTTGGCCTGTGACTGCACTTACTGTTTGTGCTCATCAGAAACTGTCAATGTCTGCTTTTCTTTTAACTTTGCAGTCTGTAACATCACGCTGTTTATTAAAAAAAAAAAAAGAAAAAATGACCGGTGTCCAAGCAATCCTTAGTGTACTCCATATTTTAAACAAAAGCCTGTGATAACTATAGTTTGCCATTTTTTTGAATACTCACAGTGTTGCTAGTAATCGAAATTTAGCTGAATTTGAGTTCTGATCAATAACAGCTAAGAATAGTTGAAAACCTGAAGCTATTATGCCTTAAAAGCAATTGTTCTGCCTCAGTAATGAATATTAGATATATCTGTTTGATATTAATTTCCTTTGAACAGAAAGAATTATGTGTTTGTATTTCAAGCAGAAACATACACATACGTATATGAATGTGTTTGTACACGTAGACAGGCTTTCTCTCTCGAGTCTGTTGGAGACCAGAACCTAAAAGTGAGGTGGGGCCAGAAGCAAACTGATTTTACTTTCAGTTGTCGTAAGCCTTGCAAAAGGGGAATCTGCACTTTCCTTGGACCAGTAATACATGTGAGCATCAATGTTCTGTACTTCTAAGCAGTTAACAGCAAATGATTGCTTACATTTTGTTTCTTTGCCAAATGGTTTGTGCGATTTTGAATCAACATTGTTCTAAATGGACTTTGTTCTCCAAGCATACTGTTCCTCTTTCCTGTGACGAGGTTATGACCTGAACCAAGCAGCCGCACTGTATGCGTGGAAACTGGTCATTGCAACACTAGGTTTCATGCCTTCACAGACTTTTTAGGCTTTAACTGAGTGGTTTTGAATCCCAAGAACTGCACATTGTTAGATGGGTGTCAAACTTAGTAAGAAATGGAATAGGTATCAGCCCTTTAGAAATCTATAGAATCTCAATTTACAAAATGATCTGAAATATGTATGCCTACATCTATTTTATTTCAGAAAAGTCTTTGGTATACAAAATAATTTACCGCAACCTTTTAAGCAGCATGTTCTTAATCTTAAACGCATATTATATTTCGCCAGGAGAAGGTGGGAAGGAATGTTCTACAAATCCCTACCGGCCCCTAGAACCAGCTGTCCAGGGAAATTACCAAGGCTGATTGAATTTATTTTTAATAAGAATTGTATATATTTAAGGTATACAATATGATTTGATATTGATATACAGTGAATGATTATAGTCGAGCCAATCACTGCACCACCTCCTCACGTTGTGTGTCTGTGTGACTACAGTAGCTGGAATCTACACTCTCAGCAGATTTCCAGTGTTGAGCGCAGTAGTCTTGCCATAATCATGCTGGACATGACATCTCCAGACTTCATCTTACAACAAAGTTTGCACATTTTAATTACCATCTCCCCATTTCCCCTACCTGACAACACCCCCCAGTAATCACTAGCCTCACCTCTGCTTCTGTGTATTTGACATTTTCAGAAGCCACGTATCAGTGAGATGCGGTTCTTCCCTTTCTGTGTCTGGCTTATTTTACTTAGCATCATGCCGTCAGGGGTTATCCATGTTGTTACAAATGGCAGGATCTCCTTTTTAAGACTGAATGATATTCCATTGTGTATATGTCTACACACCTCACGTGTGTGTGTGCATTGTGTGTGTGTGTGTGTAAGATCACAATGTATTCATCTGTGAAGGGACACAGATTGTTTCCATATCTTGGCCATTGTCAATGCTCCAATGAACAGAGGAGTACAGTTATTTCTTGGAGGCACTGTTTCCATTTCCTTTGGAATACCCAAAAAAAGGGATAAGGCTGACTGAATATTGAAACTTAGCAAAAAAAATTTACTAAAATTTTTGGGCATTTTTACTAAGTGCCAGAAACTAAGTGAGGTGCTTTACATACTCTACCTTGTTTATTGCTTAGCCTCGTGAAGGAAGAGATTATTTAACATTATAATATTTACATTATTATAAAAATAAATGAGAAGAGAGAGGCTTGAACCTTCATTTCAGTTCAGCTGAATTGCTGGGGGATACATATCTGAAAAGTTGTAATTATGGCCTATGAATTCAAATAAATCCTCTGAGACACACGTTTTCTACTCTTCCACACTAGAAGGAGGAGAAAGCACCAAAATTGTTCATTACTTGTCAAGTCAGCATTGCTTTATTTAGTCATTCAGTCTATTTAGTAGTTTGTGACTTGAAATTAGCTGCTTAAGGGCGTAATTACTCAGAAGCAAAATTTCTGTTTGGATTACATCTGCATATAAAAGTTGCTTCAAAAGTCTCATTCTTTCTATGGTCCATGATGTAAGACTTTTTTAGTAAAATTGAAAAGATACTTTGAGGTACATTGGTTTTCAGAACAAATTCATATTTTCAACTGCAAGTCAGCTTACTCTGAAAAGCACTTGTTGGGAGAGCCTTGTGACATTCACTGGTTAATACCCATGGCTGAGTCATTAAGGTACGGGCGTTTGCTGACTGTCCTCGTGGGACTTTTCTACAAAGCAGAATATCTGAGATGAATGTTAAATTCCATCCAGAAAGCTTCTCCCTACTTTCCATTTCTGGCCATCTCTCCCACCCCCACCAGAATGTGCACAAAGAAGAAAACGAGCTTATGGAAAGCATAATTAACTAGGAGAATGTTGCTGAAAGAAAAATTACATGGTACATGGCAAGGTTAAGTACAGAGAACTCTAAACTTAGTGCATTTGCCAGGAGTGGCTTTCCTCCTTTATCATGAATGGTGAAGCAAAACGGCAGGCCCACATTTTTTTTTAATTACCAGATTATTATCTTCCTGACAGCGAATGACTTGTTCTTCACTAAGAATTTTTTTGAGAAATGCTTTGATGTAAACTATATTGCATAGACCTAGGCTGGTTGTTCGGTACTAAATACCCTCCGTCATTTACTTCCATGCAGCCAAGTTCCAGCTAGAGCTGAAATTAGATAAAGCACAGCTACCGTGAGCTCATTTTGCCACGAGGGGACAAAAAGCACTTCCTTGGTTCATGTGGAAAGAAATTTAGGGTAGAAAAAAGACAATGAATCATTATATGTGTTCATAGAATAAATGCATACTAAGGCTTTTAAAAAAATGTTTCCCCTGTTACTTACGTGTGCTTACGTTGAATTGCCTCTACATGGTTACTTTGCAAGCAGGCATCATCAGGTCCTCAGGTGCAACAATCACAGGTATCTAAAGGCTAGGACTTCAATCTGGCCCCTGTCTTCAGATCCTTCTGCCCCTTTCTTTGCTCCTCCCCACACTCCACAGTTTGAATCGATGCTGTTCCATATGAGGTACTTTGCCACCCACCTGGTCTCCGAGCGCAGCGCTGTATCTGTCGCACAGCAGGGACAGGTACTGTGTTAACCTCACCATGCCGACAATCAGGGCGCCGCCCAGCAGTGTCAGTGAAGGCCAAAATAAACAGTGGAAGATAACCATCTGGTCGTACTTCTTTACGAGAATGACATCTTCAGATTGGCTGTCTGGGCTGTAGAAGCATGAAAAGGGAGTCCCATTTCTGTGATCGAAGAATTCCTTTATGTCCAGCACACTACTGAGCAAATCGTTCCTATCTCGGTGGCACGTGGGTGTGTAAAAGCACTAGGAATGTGGAAGAAGAAGAAGAAAGATGAGGGCACCGTCCCCCAAACCAAGCATTTAAACAACAGTTTTCATTCTGAAAGCGATTCAAACTGAAGCTATTCGTGAAGAGTCTCAATCTCAGAAGCTGGTGGAAGCTGTTGTAGAGCTCACGGGGACGTGTGGGTGGGAGAGGGCACAGAGCGATGTGGCCATTTCCAGACACTAAGTGGAAAGGGATTCTTAGAATACAGACATAGCGGAAGAGGCGCTGACCAGCTCCATAAGGACCGCCAGGCCCCCTCGGTCTTCGTCCATTCCACAAATAATGACTGAGCTCTCACTGTGTGCTCTCAACACCTATCAATGCCGGTGTCATCTTTGTCTTGATTTCCTGCAGTAAAATCTTTCCCTAAAGTACAGCATGTTGAAGCTTTTGCCCTAGGCCCACAGAGAGGGGTCCCACATGGGCTTTGGCTCCTGGGTTGCAGAACCAGGGAAGAAGGGATCTGTCAGCGGTGATATTTTTTCAAAAAAGCTTGAGGCTTTTTTTTAGCATATCCTCTAGGCCCTCGGGGCACTGTGCTTGGGGCCTATGAAATTGTTTGAGAGCTTAGAAATTATTGCATCCAAAATAGAAAACAGACATCATCAGATTGATTAGCGCCTAAGACAACAAAACATAGCATATCAACTAATCTAATGCAACCCAACTTTCCTATCAAAATCAAAATTATAATCCTTTACATTTTTTTGATAAGAAAAATTGCTTACTTGATGTAAGATGGGTTGTGAGGACATTTTAACATTTTTGATACAATGGAGAGTTGGGCCTTCAAAAGTCAAACTGCCCACAAATGACTCTGTCCACTGGCTCAGCCTGTGAATTTCACACACCATGCAACTGGCATGATTCCTTTCCATTCTCTAACCCCCATTTTTCCTCCAATAAGGCCCTTAGCTTCATTTATCCCGATCTGACCACCGTAGGGCATTCACTGGAAGGGAACACATTTCCCACCAGAGATGGTCCTGGGCACTGCACTCTGCAGGGGGCAGTCTGGCACAGAAGGGCAGCTGTAATTAGAACTCTGTAATTACATGAACTTTACATTACCTTGGAATTTATCCGGACAGCCTCTTCATTATAATGTAGGAGAGCTTTCTGACCTGAATGGGTGACGTTCACAAACACCTGAAGACACGGGTACTTGCCCCGGCCTCGGCAGCCGACACCACAGGAGAAAGTGCAGTCCACCCAGTCGTCCGTGATGTGAGTGTACATCGTGGTGCAATTTGACTCTTCTCTCCGAGTGCTTCCATTGGAAAAGAGAAATGATCTTCACCCTCTAGAAACTCTACTTTTATAGTTCTAATGTAATAACCCAAGGCATGTGTCTATTTCAAGGGAATGTGGAACCATTCCAGAAGGTCCATAGTGATAGGGGAACATGGAGAACATTGAGAAAGGAGAGAAACAACAGCAAATCGCTAAGTTTCATCTCAGTTATCACCTTGTTGGCATATTTCTTACTACACCAACCCTTAGAGCATTGGTTTTCAAACTTCAGAATCACCTGAGCAAGTTTGTTCGAGTGAAGAATTTGTGGATTCTAAGGCTTCACACCCTGAGATTTGGGTTTAGTTGATCTGAGTTGAAGCCCAGGAATCTGTATGTGCAGGAGTATTTACGATGCAGGTATTTGGCAAACCATGCTTTACTCTGACCACATACTCAGAAATCTTATCCTCTTTCATGCCTCGTCATCTCAAGATGCACCCATTGGCCTGTCCCAATGAAAATGTGCCTGTGGAAGGGTCCAACCACAGTCAATGTGGCCCTTCGTCAATACAGAATTCTAGTAACAAGGTACAATTCCATTCACTCCCTCTACTTCCAAAGAGGCAAATGCAAATCATAGAAGGCATGTCTCATTAGAAAACTTACCATGTTTTCCCTGTCAGTAGGTTCCTTAAGGTCAGGAACTACATCCTGTTCATCTTTATGTTCCTCAAGGCATAAAGCACCATGCCTCCCACACAGTAGAGGTTGAAGAAATGTTGTACTGAATGAAAGTTTGACTTGGAAAACATTCCTTGTGTATTTGCACATGGACTACATGCACAGAACGTTCTAGGTGCCATGAGAAGTGGTAGACAAAATTCCCGCCCTCAACAATTTCGTGGTGATGTTGAAAAGACAAGTAGGTATGAAATTATTAGAGGGCAGGTCCAAGATAACGCAGAGGAGGGTAAGAAGAGATGCTGGACAACGTACAGGACCACTCCTCAGGGCCCTCACACTCTCACCCACGTGAGTCCCTGACCTTATTTCCTGGTGACTTAAACACAGGAAGTTAGATTAGCAAATTCTAAAGTCAGAATGTTTGGAAAGCCTCATTTAGCTAGGCTCATACTGCTCTCCTACTAAGATCTTTGGCCATAAGTAAACATTATTCTTTATTAATAAACTTGAGACACAGTGCAGTTTAAAATAATCTCAAGGCCCAGGGCATTAAAAAAAAATAAATCATTGGATATAGCCTAAAGAATACAATGTTGGGCAAGTGAAAATATAAATATGTAAAATAAGGTTCTTTCACAGGTTTAACACCAGCCTGCTTTTCCACAAAATTAAATCCTGTACTTATTTAGACTATGCCTAGTCTAAATAAAATAATCCTTTAGAGTTGCCTGTTTGTCTGTGTTAGACTTAAACTCTCTGAATCCTAATCAAATACTGAACTGAGTGTGGCTGGAACCTTCCTTAAAGATTTCCGAAAGCTCCAGTATGGAGAGCCCTACCTATCTTCCTGTGTACACGGGCCAGGCCAGTCCTCTCAGGCAGAGCCAGGGACCTATTTAAAGTTTAGTTATTTATTTTTTGAGAGAGAAAGGGAGGGGCAGAGAGAGAGGGAGAAAGAGAGAATCCAAGCAGTGCAGAGCACGAGGTGGGGCTCGATCTCACGAACTGCACCATCATGACCTGAGCCAAAATCAAGAGGTGGACGCTTAACAGACGGTTCCAGGCGCCTGGAACCAGGCATGTATGTAGAGCTGAAGACATGAGCATGTTCTTTCAACAGCACTGTATGTCTATTTGTCTACAAATAGACAAAATCCATCATTTGATTGAGAGATGATGGTCGAAGGGAGTGGGAGCAGGCCATCTTCCGTGGAGCGAGAACACTCTCTGAGGTGGCACCACAGATGAGAACTCGCCACTCTTAAGCACTCACCTAATTATTTTAAGCAAACAATTTCCAGATGTGCTTAGCAAAGTAAAGTTTAAATACGAGCAACAGTCTGGCATCAGGTTGCAAAAGGTATCCTTAAAATATCTCCCAAATGATCACATTATTTAAAAGAATCTGACCTGGACCTGCACACAAGTGCTCATGCACATGCACACACACACACACACACACACACACACACACACACACACACATTTATTCAGCTTACATACATATATGTAATGCAGCTAGATTGATAATGAATGGATGGAAGGAACTTTGTAAACTGCAAACCATATGATCCCTTACAGTTATGAGAACTGGGCCACAAATTTCACTCTGAGCCTCCTAGCAGCCAAAGCAATGAAAAAAATATAACCACACATAAGATTCCTGGTGTCTGCTAAACAAAAGTAAGCTGGTTGGTCAGAAGCAGAACATATTCTTCTGGTGATAACACCAGAGGGAAACTTCTGGGCACTCCTAATGCTGGCACCGTGTTCCGCAGTGATGGGGCCCTCCACATTATTGCCCTAATAGTAACTCAGGAATGGCAAAAGGTGAATCTGAAAAATAACAAACGCAGGACACTTACTTCCTGTTCTATGATCCTTTTTCTCCTCTGAACTACTTGGCCTCCCTCTCCCACTTCTCCCGGGGCCTTCTATCATTCTGGCTAACCAAAGGCAAAGTGCCCTTGCTTCCCCCTACCCAGTACTGCCCTCCCTTGAAGTACCCCTGTTATAAAAGCCATCCTCCAAAAGTAAACAGCTCCTCCCCTGCCCTAATGAAATCTCCCATCCCCCGTCCCCACTGCTACAAACTTCATTAAAGTCTTAGGAGGCCAGATGTCTTATACCAAAATGACAGGCAAGTTCTTACCTGCTAGGTGACCTTGGGCAAGTTACTTGGCCTGAGTCTCAGATTTCTCATTTACAAAATGAAAATTAAAGGGCACCTGGATGGCTCAGTCGGTTAAGCATCAGACTCTTGGTTAGGCTCAGGTCATAATCTCACAGTCCTGAGATCAAGCCCCATGTCAGGCTCTGTGCTGACAGTATAGAGCCTGTTTAGGATTCCCTGTCTCCCCGTCTCTCTGCCCCTTCCCTGCTCTCAGTCTCTCTCTCCCTCTCAAAAATAAACATTAAAAAATAAAAATAAAATTAAAATTAAAATGATAAAATAATACTACCATCATAGGTTTACTACAGATTTAAATAGGATAAAATATAGTATATTTTGGCATATAGTATATATTTAATAAATGATAACTGTTATTAGCTATACTTAATAATGAATAAAACAAAAGAAACACTTATTGAGCAACTACTATGTGCTAGGTAGACACTGTCAAACTCAAAAAACTCAGTCTTAAATTAACTTTTATTGTGCTCACAAAGAAGACTTAAATTAACCCTTCCCTGTGATATCTGCTTGTTAAAGGAAGACTTTATTCCCTCCATGCATATCTAATTTACAGATCAGCTGTTGGAAGCACTTTTCAGATTGAAGAGGGTGAGTGGTAAAGGAGTATCTTCCACTTTGTTACCACACACTTCTCTACACCCACCCGCCTCCTGTCACTGATAAGGAACAGGTGAATCTATCACCCCGTAGACAGTGGTCAGGAGAGCTGAAGAAGCCAAAGCCAGCTTCATCTTCTCTACCATTGCACTTGAGTCCGGTCTGAATTGGAAATTCTGGGTCTCCTTTCTATGTTTCTTACCTGAGCATGAAAGGCTTTAGGATGGTTGTTCCAAGCAAGAAGAACATGAGGACTGAGAAGCCCATCATTGCAAACCCCAGCAGCATGGCCCGGTCCTCTCCAGCACTGGACGGTAGCTTCTTGTGCACGTCTGGTAAGTCTCCATCATTGTGGCCTAGATGTCTCCTCCTCCCTGAGGCAGAAAAGGCTGTCCTGTGGAGGAGGAAGTAGAAAGGAGGTATTTCAAGCTCATAGAGAGATGGGAACATTTACCAACCTATGGCTGGTGGAGGGGTGATCCAGTTTGCTGTCCCCCTCAGGGCTGTGAGCAAGTTCAGTGCAACACAATGAAATCCCACATTCAGAGCTTGGGTAAAAATCCATCTTAAAAGGCTAATATTATGTGTTATAAAATATAATGTAATCTAATATTATTTTTTACATATAACAAACAATCATAAGGAAGTCTTTAGAGATCTGTTTAATCAACGACTAGAAAAGAATTACCTGTCAGTAGTTTTGATTTGTATTATGTGAATAAGTGTTATGAACTTACTTCTCTGTCAGGGATATTGCACATCAGCAATGAAGATGATTTTTACACTATTTTATGAGTTCCACAGGTAAAGCATGACTCAAAAAGTTTAGCATTAACAGCATCCAGAAATAGGATTTGACTTGGTCTTTTATAGTCAGCAGTTGGAAAGGCAGAACACCTTCTATGGGGCTTGGGGGCCCATGGCCAGTCCACTCAGAATAATGAAGCCTCCACTGCTGTCTCCTTCCCCTCACCCCCCTTCTCCTCTCCGTTCACTCCCAGCTCTGTGTGATGGCCCCACATTTCTTCTCTCCTTCTCTCTGTTCTGTACCGGCAAACAGTACGATAGATTATTTCACATTGGGGGTCCAGTAAACAGTAAAGTCCAAAACAAAGGTTGCTAACTGGTGGCCTATGGACAGCATCCAGCCCCCAGATGTGTTTTGTTTGGCTTTCTGTGTGTGTGTGTGCACGCGCGCATGTGCACATGCGTGTGTCTGTGTGTGTTTAACATGGAATGAGTTGCTAATACTTTAAAAATCATGAAAATTCTCATAAAAATACTGATTATTAGCTTTTGAAAATATCATAAGGTCCACACTCCTGCCTATGAACAGCTGGCCAAACTATACAGAGTCTGTCCTTGTGGACAGGCATGTGTTCTCCAATTTGCCAGAGTCCTACCACTTCCTATCGTCAATGTCACTGATCTGCCACTCCTTGCTCGTTAGGCATGTGAGTACCAGAGGTATTTCCACTTAAGAGTCTTATCAAAATCTTAAGCCAAACAAATGCAGCTATAATGGTAGACCCTCAGGCACCATCAAGCTGCTTAAAAATCTCACTAAAATTTAAAGATGAGTAAAAACCTTGTCAAGAGACTTGTTACTCGTTTTCTCCCAAAAGCACATTTTATACTTCACCCCACATCCTTCTCCTTCCTCTCCCTAGCTCCCTTTCTCTCTGGCAACATCTTCAGAATTCAGAGAGGGCGAGGGGAACGTCGGGCAAGCTGGGATATTCCAGGGGCCTGCACCAGGAAGCTCTGGCTTTAGCGGACAGCAGCACCCCTGGGTCATACTACTCGGGTTCAAGACCCAGTTTGGAGATGTTCAGTCTCCTTTGATATTCTACTCACCCTCTATCAACCCACCCTCAGAAAATGGGCAGAGGAAAAAGCCTTTTTCATGAAATTTGAACTGGTACATTTCATAATTTGTCGACTAGTATGATAGATTAAGAGTTTTAGCCACAAACTAAGATTTGGATATTTTGTGGGCTTCCAATACCCACTATCCTCTCTTTTCCCTCATGTTCTGGAACTTGACTTTAGTTGCTTCGTATTGTAAGGCATCCCAGAGGTTTATTGTAAGATACCAATGGAATCTCCACGTGAAAGAGGCTTATTATAAGGCCTCTCTGGCATTTCTCATATTTTGATTTAACAGACCCAATTATAATTACTAATATAGAAAACTGGTGTGAATTCCGTGTGCATGGACAGCATCTACACAAGGGACACCTTTAATCACCTGACCCTGGTGGCCAAGGGGCTGGTGTTCCTGAGCGCCACAGGAATGTGACGATTGGAAAGACGGTTCTTGGGAGGCCACCACCCCCAGGGCGCTGCACAGACAGCAGGCCGAACCACACAGTCTTCCTGTGAAAATGGCCTGCAGCTTCAGCCTGAAGTACAGGCTTCAGTTTCCCACATATGCAGAGGCTGAAAAGGCACTCCCGGGACACATAAGCAGGGATACACAATCTT
Organism: Suricata suricatta; assembly: GCF_006229205.1. Taxonomy (NCBI): domain Eukaryota; kingdom Metazoa; phylum Chordata; class Mammalia; order Carnivora; family Herpestidae; genus Suricata; species Suricata suricatta. The sequence continues at coordinate 86,657,590 of NC_043704.1, read as the reverse complement.
TGCCCTCCCTCTTGGTCTTGCTATCACTCAACAAGACCTCCCAGAGAGGCACTTATACACTTGTTTGGAGCCCCAATTTTTGCAATTCATCCAGGAGACACTTCTAGATCACCTTGTCTGAAGGCCAAGTGGGTCTCCAATTGCAGCCCTACAGGACTGTATATATTTGCATACTTTTACAGCTGCTGCCTGAGGGTCTGGCTTCCAATCAGCCTTAAACTCAGTGCTAAATGAAATTCCTCCCCTTGGAACACTGACAGGTTTTGACATACCCTCAACAGCTGGGTCATAGAAAGAATAAATTGGGCAGTTTAGACAACCACAAAGTTTCGAGAAACGACCAAGAGCTAGGGAAAGGGTGAACAAGAACACTCATGACCTACGCAAGGCCACTCCTTCAAGACTGAGACAAGTAGCTCTTTTGCCTAAACAAACACAGAGTCCAGCAAAATGAGAAAACAAAGAAACATATTCCAAATGAAAAAACAACACTAACCCTCAGAAAAAGACCTTAATGATGCAGAGATAAGTAATCTACCTGCTAAAGAATTCAAAGTAATGGTCATAAAGATGCTCACCAAACTCAGAAGAAGAAAGAATGAACAAGGTGAGAACTTGAACAAAGAGAGAGAAATTATAAGAAAGTACTAAACAGAAGTCACAAAACTGAAGAAGACAATAACTTAACAGAAAAATACACTTGAGAGGTTCAACAGCAAATTGGATGAAACAGAACACATCAGCAAGCTGGAAGACAGAGCAATAAAACTCAACCCAGTAGAGCAATAGAAAAAAAGAATTTTTAAAAATGAAGACCACTTAAGAGACCAACATTAAGTAGAATAACATTCACATTATAGGAGGTCCCAAAAGAAGAAGAGAGAAAAAAATGGGGCAGAAAAATTATTTGAAGAAATAATAGCCAAAAAACTCCCTAACCTTAAGAAGGAAACAGACATCCAGCTCCAGGAAGCCCAGAGAGTTCCAAATAAGATGAACAGAGAGCCACATCAAGACACATTATAACTAAAATGTCAAATATTCAAATAAAGAGAGAATCTTAAGGAAGCAAAAGAAAAATAAATTGTTATGTACAGCAGAAACCCCAAAAAGCTATCCATAGATTTCTCAGCAGAAACTTTACAGGCCAGAAGGAAGTGGCTTGATGCAATCAAAATGTTGAAAAAAAATTCTAACCAAGAATACACTACCCAGTGTAATGAAATTAAATGAGATTAAAAAGTATGCCACATAAAGCAAAAGCTAAAGAAGTACATCTCTCCTAAACTGGCATTACAAGAAACGTTAAAGGGATTTCATTATGCTAGAAAAAAGAAATGACACTAATTAATAACAAAAATTAACTCAAAATGGGTTAAAAATGGAATGATTGGGTAACTCAGTCGGGTAAGCATCCCATTTTGGCTCAGGTCAGGATCTCACCATTCTCGAGTTTGAGTCCCCATCGGGCTCTGTGCTGACAGCTCAGAGCCTGGAGCCTGCTTCGATTCTGTGTCTCCCTCTCTCTCTGCCCCTCCCCTGCCCGTGGTCTGTCTCTTTCTCACTTTCTTTCTCAAAAAAAAAAAAAATAAATAAATAAAAATCTTTTAAAACTTTTTAAAAAATTGATTAAAATTTTGAATATAAGACCTAAAGCCATAGAACTCCTAGAAGACAACATAAGTAGAAAGCTCATTGACATTGGTCTTAACAATGGTTTTCTGGACCTAACTCCAAATGCAAGGAAAAGAAAAGCAAAAATAAACAAGGACTACATCAAACTAAAAGCTTTCCGCACAAGAAGGCAATCTGCCAAGTGGGAGAAGATATTTGCATATCATATATCCAATAGGGGGTTAATATCCAAAATATATCAAGAACTCATACAACTCAATAACAACAACTTTAAAAATCCAATTTAAAAACTGGGGAGAGGGCACCTGAGTGGCTCAGTCAGTTAAGCATCCACCTCTTGATTTCAGCTCAAGACATGACCTCATAGTCTCATAGTCATGAGAGGGAGCCCCATGTCAGGCTCAGTGTAGAGCATGGGGCCTGCTTGGGATTCTCCCTCTCCCTCTCTTCCCCCCTCCACTAGTTCTCTCTCACACACACACAAAATAACAAATAAACTTTTTAAAAAACTATAATTAAAAAAATTTTTTAATGGGGAGAAGATCTGAATAGACATTTTCCAAAGAAGACATACAGATGACCAACAGACATATGAAAATATGTTCAATATCACTAATCATCAGAGAAATGCAAATCAAAACCACAAGGAGATATCACTTCACACCTGTCAGAATGGCTAGAACCAGAAAAATAGAAGTAAGAAGTATGGGTGAGAATGTAAACTGTTAGTAGCTATAAATTGGTGCAGCTACTATGGAAAACAGTGTGGAAGTTTCTCAAAAAATTAGAAAGAGAACTACCACATGATCCAGCAATTATACTACCAGGTATCTATCTGAAGAATATGAAAACACTAATATGAAATGATACGTGTACTCCTATGTTCATAGCAGCATAATGTTTATAATAGTAAGATATGGGAACAACCTAAGTGTCCATCATTGGATGAATGAATAAAGAAGATATAGAAGATATTGGAATTCTACTCAACCATAAAGAAGAGTGACATCTGGCCATTTGGGACAACATGGATCGACCTCAAGGATATTGATGCTGATTGAAATAAGCCAATCAGAGGAAGACAAACACTGTGTGATTTCAGTTTTATGTGAAATCTAAAATACAAAGCAAATAAACCAAAACCCAGACTCAAAGATACAGAGAACAAATTGAGGGTTGCCAGAGGGAAGTCTGCTATGGTGGTGACATGGGGGAAGATAAAAGTTCAGACTTCCACAGGCACCTGAGTGGCTCAGTCATTTGATCATCTGACTCTTGATTTCAGCTCAGGTCATGATCCCATGGGATCAAACCCCATGTCAGTCTCCATGCTGAGCGTGGAGCCCGCTTGGGATTCTCTCTCTCTCCCTCTCTCTCTCTCTCTCCCCACTCCCTCCCTAATTTAATTAATTAATTAATAAAAGAAGTATAGACTTCAGTTATAAAATAAAAAAACTCATGAGAAGTTCAATGTACAGCATGGGGAATATAGCCAATAATATTGTTTTAACTTTGTATAATGGCAGATGGTAACCACACTTATTGTGGGGCCATTCTGCAACTACACAAATGCAAAATCACTATGTTGTACACTTGAAACTAATTTAACATTGAATGTCAATTATACTTCAATTTTAAAAACTGCATAACCTGATTCTGATCTAATTTAGAAATAAGACAGTTCTGGTAGTATACTAGACTCTCCTTTCTCTCATAGATGTGTTATGAAGGATAATATTTCATGGCAGGGAGGAAGGATAATATAATCACCAAAATGAATATTCAGATATATTTTTATTATTATGAAATAAAAGGCTTCTGTGTCACCAGCACTGTGGACTAGATACTCACTCTAGCTGCAAACAACAAAAACATTTTCATCAAAGCTTACAAAAGGTTGGAAATACTCCAAGGACAAAAACTATGCAAAAGTGCGAACACAGTGGGAGGAAAAATATACTCAAGTAAACTTTGACCCTGAAGACGTTTGCAGTGCGGAACTCGATGACTTTGAGCTTCAGCTTCACAGTGTGGGGGGAGGACTCAGGGACGGGAGACACTGCCCAGGGCCAGTCAAAGGCATGGGAGTTAATGTACCACTCAGCTAGAACCAAGACCACCAATGACCTCATACTCACTCAGCATAAGAATGAATTAGAAATAATCACCTTCACACACACCTCCATAGGAGATTGCAAGGAAAATACCTTTCTCGAACCTTGACACCAAATAAAGCAGGAAAATTACAATCTTCCCTGGCAGGAATATTGCCAATATGCTGGGAGAGACCATGGGAAATACACAGATGTAGAAAGGCTGACATTTGTCAGGCAAAGTCTAATGAAAAGCAAGCTGACACTAATCTTAAGGTTAAGAAGTTTTTTAGAAATAAAGAAGATAGTAATATTGATTAAAGATTCACCTGGAAAAGCTAACAATACTAATTTATATGTCCCTAATAGCATTCCTTCACTGACAGAACTATAGGAAGAAACAGACAAAACTCACAAATGATGAGATATTTTTGCATCTGCTGTCAGTAATTGATAGCTCAACCAGACAAATCAGTAAGGAAATAGATTTCAGCAAAGTAATTAACAATGTAACATTACTTTGTAACATTACTTTGTAATGTTTGGGTCCATTACTTTGTAACATTACTTTGTAATGTTTGGGACCTCCTTTGTTAATTACAAAGTAATATATTATCTAAGTGATAATATAGAATGCATGTATTCTATATATGCTACAAATATATATTCTTCTCAAATGTATGAGGACACTTATGAGACCTAACCACAAACGGAGTCATAAAGAAAGCTTCAACAAATCTCAAAGGATTCGTGAAAGTAATATACTTTTCATATGCTCATGTTATGAAACTCGGAAAATGTGGAAAAGTCTAGAGAAGAGAATAAAAATCACGCATAGTTCTACCACTTAGGGAGAATTTCTATTCACCTACTAGGTTATTCCCCTCCTCTATATTGTTTTAAATAGAAGATCATTCTGGATTTAGGTTGTATTTTTTAAATCTCTTTTCACTTACCACAGTAAGCACTCTCTTACGTCATGAGCAATTCTTTGTAACCTTTCTATTGGCTTCATAATATTCCATCAATTGGATATGCCATAAATCCCTTCCCTATTTCCTTATTGTTGAATATTGGAGGTTTTTCCCCAGTTTTCTGAGACCATAAATATCCCTGTAATTAACTTTGTGGTATTTACAAGCACCTTTCATCCAAGGACCTCAAAGCACTTCAGAATGATCTCATTTTGCTCTCTAGCCAGCGAGATGAGTGACTAGCATTTTTATTCCGTTTTGCCAGCAGTGTATTTCCACTTCTAACTGGAGATATTGTATTCAGTCTAGGCCGTCCCCACCCCCTTCTGTTGCTTCCCTGCAGACAGAACTGACTTTCCCACCAGCCCTTTCCCACACATTGCTACGGGCACCTTCGGGCTTAGCCTCCGGCAAACTCCATTTCAAAGGGCTCAAACAGCTCCTCCGGCTGTGATCCCCACAGAAGCCAGAAGCCTGGAGCCTCTCCCTCCAACAACGGAACTGGTGCAAGAAGCGTCCTTGGGAAGATGCTGCTGTTCATCAACGCTTGATGATCCCTCTGACACTCATTTCACGTGTGTGTGAAACTTCTAAGTACTGGGATGTTAAATTAACATTTTCCTGTAATTTGTTTGTGTTACAGAGGAGATTTGGGTAATTGTTTTTATCCTTCTACTTTTTAAATTACAAAATTATTTAACTACTTCTTTTGAAACAGCAAATGAGGTTGAGCAAAGTCAGCATGGTTCACAGAGTTCAGCAAGAGGAAAGAGCAATAATCCAACTGTGCATCTCAGAAATGAAAATGGGAGACTGTATTGCTTTGGGGAGAATACAACTGCTCTTACATCTAGTTAATTATGTTATGAACAAGGCATTAAAACTTGTTCTCTTGCATGTTCGTCATTTGATCTTCTGCCATTTAGTAATTCACTTTAATTGTCTTTTCACAAGAGCATTAGCACATTTCTAGGAGAGAAGTGCTTTTGCCTCGACCTCTTTCCCCTTTGGTCTGTTTCTTACTCCTCTGACCCCACCTCTGCCCAAACCCCTCTATTTCACTTTCCTTCGTTCTCATTCAAACTCCCATGAGTGTAGTTACAGGGTGAATGTAATGGCTGCTGTGGGCTTTACTGTTTCCATTTCCTCAGCTCCCAACCCCACTTGAGCCACTAATAAACCATCCATGTTTCCAGATAGAATGTGTGAACTTGGCTGGGAGATGTGCCCCTTCCAAGAGTAACCTGGCAAGCTTTAAATAGCCCTCAAACGCCTCAGGCATTGCTCTTCTCTCAATTTCTGTGCCCAGTTCCAGCTACCCCACTGGTCCAAACACAAAGACTGGAGCTTCCTTTAAGGCATTTCTGCTTTGCATTTCTCTGGGGAGAAAAGACATCCTTAAGATAGCCTCTTTCACTTCCTCCTTGGTTGAGGGGTGCCTGGTTGGCTCAGTCCATTAAGTGTCTGACTCTTAATGTCCGCTCAGGTCATGATCTCATGGTTATAGGATCAAGTCCCAAGTCAGGATAAACACTGATAATGCAGAGCCTGCTTAGGATTCTCTCTCTCTCTCTCTCTCTCTCTCTCTCTCTCTCTGCCCCTAACCTGCTCACACTTGCATACACTCTCTCTTTCTCTCAAAATAATAAATAAATAAATAAATAAATAAATAAATAAATAAATATTTTTTAAAGGTGGATGATTAGTAACAGTGGCTGAAATACAGAGAAAGTATAATGGAATCATGCAGAGAGCAGTACTAGAGACTAAGCCAAGGCATGTAGAGACTATTACTATCCCTGCTTTATGGACAAGGGAATGAGGCAGACAGAGATTATAGGACTTTCCCACAGTCATATAGCTAATTAACTGGTGGAACTGAGATCTAAATTCAGTTCAGTTCGGTTGTGACTCCAAGGCCCAATCATGCTTCACCAGGGGGACCAAATGCTGGTGGCAATTTCTTTATCCCTTCATTCAACCAAGAGATACTTATTCAGCACCAATCGTGTTCTCGGCCATGTTCTAGTGCTAGGGGGCCACAGGTGAGTTTTTTAAAAAGTCCCTGCCCTTCAAAAATTTGAAGAGGAAGCCAAGAAAGGATGCAGCCCCCTGATGCTAGTGCAGCTGGGAAGAAGTCCCCAGGGTCCCCCAGGAGGCATGGCAAGCAGGCACCCCTTGCGGGTGGAGACCAAACCTAACCTCCTTATGGCCGTTCTTCTAGCCACAATTCAACAAGAGAAAGTCTGGTGGTGACTTACCTCCCCTGGCGCCTCCGGCCACCCTGGAGTGTAATCTGAACAGGGATGCTGAACGGCTGCATGAGGCCAGGGGGCTGGGCAAAATGGACTCCTTTCACCTGAGTCATAGCCTCTGAGGGCACAAGAAGGGCAAAGCTTGGGCATCAACGGAAGTGGGGTCCCAGAGGGAGCCGCCGGTCCCAGCGCGGGCAGCCATCAGAAGCACCCGAGCCTCCGGGGCAGCAGTGTGCACGCCCGCTTTCCAGGAGAGGGGAAGTCGAGGCAAGTGGGCGGGGAAGAAGGGGGGTCTGCATTTTCTCAGCAAGGCAGATTATCAAACCTAGACGCTCAAGAAGACCCTTAATGATTTTCTGCAGCCAGACCGGCTCACCACCGTTGCCCAGCGCCTGCCTCCGCCTGTCACCTGTGTTCCGCCTCAGCAGCCTGGTGCATTGCCATAGAGACCTAACCGCTTGTGGAAAGTTGAGGCCCAAGGGACCCTATGTAATTGGTGAGGGACATACTCAATTCAAGGTTTATAAAAAGAGGAAATGTTTTGCCCTGACTACGTTTCCCTTTTCACAAATTGTCTGTTAGAGTGCAAGAGAGTGGATATTTCCAGTTAATTGCATCCTCTGATTAAGAGAATTCGTTTTTCTACTATATGTGATTTCCCAAATTTTCGAGAGCCATAAAATAACTCACCATTAAACTATATCAAGGGGCGCCTGCATGGCTCAGTGTTAAGCATCTGACTTGATCTCTAAGGGTCCTGAGTTCAAGCTCCCTCCCCACACCCTTGGGGTCCACGCTGGGTGTGGAGCCTACCTTTAAAAAATCAAAATAAACTTTATCAAAGTTTTAAAAAACTGTGTCAAATGTCATTTTATCTTTCTTTGATAACCCAGAACACATTTGGAGATTTTTCAATACCCTCAGATCATGAACATCAATTACCATTATACCATAGCTTACTAAAACTGGATAATAAAATGTCAGGTAGACAACTTTTGCCATATGTTTTTGATAATGGTAATATCATATTACCATTTTCCAAAACATTACTGCATGCAAGAATATTAAGTATAATCTCATCTATAAATATCCATGTATATACAGTCAGATTAACTGTTACTTGCAAATATTTAATATTGTTTAAAATATATATTGATATATTGCTGATTCATATTTTTTTCTATTAGACTTATGGACTAAGTCCTTTATAAACTATTTGTTTCTAATGAACTCATATAATTTGGAATGAAATCTAATGGCAATTAAAATTTTTTCCCTTCTGCCCCCTCCTTGCAACTTAGCCTTATGAATATATAACCTTTCTTTTTCAGATTTAGATGTGCTAATAAGTTCCCCTTCCAACTGGTGTGTAACTCTCTTTGAAAAGGTAAATAATTTGCTACTATTTTTACACACTTGATTCAATCTCAGAAATATAATCATGTTTGAGCCTGTGAGATCTCTACTTGGCTTCTGGGACTTGAATCCACCTTTCCTGCCTTTCTGGTCATCTGTCTGATTCTTATTCTATTATGTGAAAACCCTCATGCATTATCTTTCATCTTAAGAGAATATAGAGAGAGAAAATGAGTTATTTCCAATTACTTTTAGTCTCCACTCAAGAGCTCTAATAGACCCAGACATTCATGCGATGTCCTAGACAAGTCAGGACCTGAATATGTCTGAGGCATAGCTGTCACAATCGGCCATCTGAGACTGATCTCAGACCCAGCCTGTGCTTTGTTTTCTCTTCCTTTTTAAATAGGGCAAGACGACAAGTGAAAAGGAGCAACATAACCAGTTGTCCTTTGACTTCCCTCCTACTGCCGCTTCACTGGGTGACTCGCCTCTGTCCGCCAATACCAGACTACCCCCCTCTCTGGCCCCTACAGCAGGTTCCTTACACATACTTCACTCAAGACTCACACTCCCAAAACCTAGAGTAGTCAGTATGTTTGCAATGCCAATGTGCCTGTTCAGGAACATGGCAAATCAGGCAGGAAAAGTGTGGTGTAAGAGACACCGGATACATGTGCCTTCACTGTGCATCAGGACCTCTGGTCCCTTCTCCTGGTCCCCTAGACCATCTCTAGCTCCTAGTTTACACCTTCCTCTCAGAGTTGTATAACTCTGAGGTTACACAGACTCTCCTGCTCCCCCAAACATCAGCTATGAGTCAACAGTCAAGCCCACCACTTGGGTCCCCTTCCTCTCTGGGCCAGAACCTTTGGGCACTAGGTTCAAATCCCAGCTTTGTAACTCCAAATAACCCTTTAAACTTTTGCTGCCTTGGTTTTCCTCAGTGAAAAGGGAGTAAACAAAACACGGTGTGAGTTGTATGAGTGTGGTGAGGCTTAATCAGTGCCCGTGAACTGTTGTGATATTTGCAGATGAAAGGGGATGTTATTGTAAAACACTGGCATCATGGACTCCTCACTCCAGAGTCCATAGTCATTTTCTTTTGCATTTAACAAATGCTTTACTCAAGGGGGAAATAAAGAACTACTTTTCCCTTTCATCATGCTGGATGAAACTTCCTCATTCTTTCTCACATTCTCTCACTTACGCACTACCTGTTACAGCTAAGAATTCTCCTGTAGCTGAAATTCCCCATGTTTGTGAACACTATGGCTCTCTTTTCAAATTGAGACATGCACAAGTCATTGACAGCAATCTAAAAAGTATACAGCAACAGCCTACATTCTTGTGTGTCTGTGGGTTTGTGGGTAAGAGAATAAATAAATCCCCAATTCAACCATCATCCCATTATGAGTAGTTTCTGCTGATGCAAGCAACAATTTAAAGTATCAAAAGTAAAAGTCATATCTGATCTTACAGTCCCTTCACAAGGAAAAACAACAACAAAAACAAGGGAGTTTGATCTGTGCCATGCACTTAGGGAGTCTTAATGGGATCTTCCATTGCCTTTATCTTAATGACTGCCTCCAGCCAGCTTTGCTAGTCAAATAGACCCTGATTCTATGACCTAAGCTCATGTCATAGAGACCAGCATCACCACCCCCCTGCAGATTTTCTTCCTGCTCTAATGAGAACTAATACTAATAACTAACTTGTATTGAGTACTTTCTATGAGCCTGGCACAGTTCTAAGGCTTTACGTGTATTAATTCATTTCTTGGGCTTTTGCAAGAGCAGAGAGCCACACTGAGTTATGCAATTTCACAAGAGCCACAGAACTGAGCTTCTCCTGTCATAGAGACAACTCATTGGATAATTGAAGCAGAAAGTAATAGAAGCAATAGCTGAAACTGTAACATAGTTCAATAGTCCTGGATTTATGGTCCTATTTCAAACCCACTGTAACCACATCTTCAGGTGGCACTGGGTTTGGGCATGCTTTAGAATATTGTAAATCAAGGTATTGATCACTACATGAGTGGTGCTTGATTTCAAGTGTGACCTGCTATGAAATACAGGTTCCGAGGCCCCATCTCTACAGATTCTGAGAAAATAGCTTGGTCGTAAGACCCAGGAACCTGTATTTTCAAAACTCCTTGTGTGATTCTACTACAAGTGATCCTACATTCATACTTTGGAAAATCACAGGTCACACTATGGGTTAAATAGGCCTTGGAAGCATGACCTTGGAAAACTAAACCCTGTTTCTAGTCCCAGATCACACAGCCTCCCGGGATCCCAGCCTATTCCTCAGTACAGTGCAGGGTTTAGAGCAGATGATTTAATGTACTTTCTTTCCACTTTTAAGACCCACTGAAAATATATGACTCCTAGAGTCACAACAATGTAAGAACTCTTCATCTCAGCTGCTGAGTGGCAGTTCTCACCCAGAAAGAAGAGAACCCACCCATCCACCCTCACCTCACATCTCTTGAAAGTAATGATCATAGGCTTCTGAGTAACCCTGCACTAGGCATTGTGCTCAGTGCTTTGGGAATGTTATTTCCTTGGTCCCGTAACCCAAAGAGGTAGATATTTCACTAATTTGGAAAGATGAGGCCACAGAGGCCTACAGAAGCCAAATAACCTGCCCCGAATCACAAAACCACAGCCATCAAGGTCAGGTCCAGGATTCTAAAAGAGATCAAATTCAAAGCCCATGCTTTTATTGACAATAATATTCTGCCTCCTTACTTAGTCGGTAGGAATATGTGTTTATTCTATTTTTATTTCTTGAGAGAGAGAGAAAGAGAGAGCACAGGGGAAGGGCAGAAGAAGAAGGAGAGAGAGAATCCCAAGCAGGCTCCACACCCGGCATGGAGCTACTAAATGGGGCTTGATCTCTTGACTGTGAGATCATGAGCTGAGCTAAAATCAAGAGTTGGATGCTTACCCAGTGGAGCCACCCAGGCTTCCCAGGATATGTGTCTTATTCTTAAGGTTCTCACAGGAGTGTTGGTGGCCAGGTCTCCACAGAGACTAGATGTTCATAAGTTTTGGTGGGTATTATATCCTAATTACTTTTAGATAAATTCTTGTTCCTGACTTGACCCAATTTCTTGGCAAGTGATATCTCTTCATTAATTCTAATATATCTTTACAAATTATAGAATAACTCTATTCACAAGAACTCAATCAGAATTATCAGTTAACTAGAAGTTGTCTGGGTTGTTTTGCTGTTTTTTGCTATTTCTCTTTCTGAGAAGAAAAAGACAAATGATTGGAAAATTGATCAGTATCATAAATGTAATTATTTTTTAAATAAAATCCCAGGAAAGTTCCTGGATTAGCAATGATTCAGGTAACTCTTCCATTTCAGGTCAGACACATTTGTAGCCAGTGGGTTTCTGATCTCAAGGCAAACACCTTTATGTCAGCTCCTCCTGAACTCAAAATGTTAGGTCCAGGAGGGCCCAAATCCATGTCTGTTTTATTCATTACTATATCTCCAGCTCCTAGAACAGTGCCTAGCATATACGCTCCACGAATAGTTCTGGAATGACTGAATAAGATGGACACTACCCCAAAAATTACTCATATATGATACTAAGGGCAACTACTTCTAACCACGTGGGCTATGCTTGAAAGATGAAAACATTTGGTTATCGCTGTCTAGAGCTTCCATTTATAGCTACAGCCTCTCCACAGTGTGAATTAAAGTTCTAAATATTGGTTGTAGGGATCCTCAAGGTTTGTAATCATTTTATTCAACAAGCATTTAGTGAGCTTCTCCCAGTACATTCGCATTCCACGTCTGTGGTTCTCAAAGGGAATGGTGTCACCCCTGGTGGGCATTTTGGAAATCTATGGAGTATTTCTCCGTTGTCCTTAGGATTGGAGTAGACAGCCAGATGTGGCAGATGTCCTGCAAATTACAGGAAAGTGCCGCACAACAAAGAATTGCCCTGAGTGCCATGGAATTTTCCATGTGCCAGTGGGCATTCATGTTGATAAAAAGCCTGTTTATAATGATTTGAGCTAAAACCTAACATCATTTTACATATAAACACAAAATAGCTGTGTTTGTTTTACATTTTTTTCAACATCCACTGAATTTTCCAAAAATGCATCCATGGTGTAAATTAAGAGAAATATGTACCTGATTTGTTCAGAAATTCCTCAGAAGTTCTTCACATTTGAGAAAATCACACCACCATCAGCAAAGCCGCTTGAGTTGGCATTTAAGTTACTAATACAATAAAATACCAGTAAAATTGGCCTATGTTTTCAGTTGCCATGTGCAAGGTGATTATCCACATAGGTGTCACTATCTATGCATTTCATTGTGCTACTGATGAAGCCATGCTCAAGTATTTGCATGGAGAATTATATGCTTAATGGTAACTTAATTTTAATTTTCCTATATAATAAAGTTTGGGCATTATGTTATTTTTTAAATGTATATAGGTAGGTTATATCATCTATGACTCTCATTTCAGAATAGTAAAGTATTTGCTATGAAGGAAGTGTTGAGTCTGAAGGGATTGAACACTACTACTGCTGTCATCCTTATTAAGAAAATGGACAATTATTTTGCAGAAATATTTTTAAGTTTGACTCAACATATTCTCTTCCACACTTTTCCATACCGTGTGCCAGCATCTTTCTTGGGTCACAGGGAACATGTCTATTCAAGTGGATTCATATCCCATCTCAACTGGCTCATTTAGGGAAATAAGTCCGTTTCAGTGTGTTATACAAAGAGAAACCCACCCACACAATTCTTACCCTGAAAACACCCACCTTCTCCAAGGTTATAAGCTCACATACTGTGCATAAGAAGAGCTAAGCTGTGCTTTTCCTTTCCCTCCCCCTCCTCATCTTTATCGCCCCGCACTCTCCTCAGTGCGTTGACCTCCCTGGTCTTCTAGGACCTGCTACACAGTAGGCTCAAAATAAAAAGCCTGAATGAATAAATGGCCTCTTGAAGGTATTTGTGACCGATGTAATATATTGAAAAAGAAGCAGGAAAGACAATAACATACCTGAGAATAAACTCATCGCCCAAAGAACAAACAACCCAGTTAAGAAATAGGCAGAATACAGACAGACAGACAGACAGAATAGACAATTTTCCAAAGAAGACATCAAGATAGATAGCAGATAGTTGAAAAAAATGCTCAACATCACTCATCATCTGGGAAATACAAATCAAAACCCTGATGAGATACCACCTCACACCTGTCAGAACAGCTAAAATTAACAACACAAGAAATAACAGGGGTTGTGAGGATGTGGAGAAAGGGGAAGCCTCTTGCACTGTGGGGGGTAATGCAAACTGATGCAGCCACTCTGGAAAACAGTATGGGGGTTCCTCAAACAACTAAAAATACAACTGCTCTACAATCCAGCCATTGCACTATTAGGTATTTACCCAAAGAATACAAAAATGCAGATTGGAAGGTGTACATGCACCCCAGTGTTTATAGCAGCATTATCAACATAGCCAAAGTACAGAAAAAGCCCAAATGTCCATCGACTAATGAGTGGATAAAGAAACTGTAGTGTGTGTGTGTGTGTGTGTGTGTGTGTGTGTGTGTGTGGACGGAGCTAGAGTGTATTAGGCTAAGTAAAATAAGGCAATCAGAGAAAGACAAATATCACATGAATTCACTCATATGTGGAAACAGATGAACATATGAGAAGGCGTGGGGGGCGGGGCAGAGAAGAAAGGGAAATAAACCAGAAGAGACTTTTCACGATAGAGAACAAGCTGAGTGTTGATGGAGGGAGGAGGGCAGGAAATGGACAGGATGCATGATGGGCATTAAGGAGGACACTTGTGATGAGCACTGGCCCTTGTATACAAGTGACGAATGACTGAATTCTGCTCCTGAAACCAATATTGCACTCTATGTTAACCAGCTAGAATTTAATGAAAAGGGAAAAAAAAAAGAAAAGAAAAGAAGCAGCAAGGAGGTGACACAGCAGGGAGGCTGCCTATATTTTTTATCAGATATGCAGACTGGCACCAGTTTATTTTAACCAAAACACATTGCTTTTGTGTATCCAATATTGTGAGTATTCAAAAACTTTTCTAAAATTCCCACTTGCCTCTTTCTTTGCAAAGAAGAGGAGTAAGATTTTTAAACTCGTCTCCTCAGTTTCCTTCTTCCCCCTGAAATGTCTGTTGCCACCTCACCTCTTTATTCACCCACCCTCTTCTTCCTTTCCCTCTCAGAGGAAAAGGGCTCTCCTCCTTTCCAACGAACCCTCCTCACCTGCACTTAGCTCCCCTCCTTGTCTGTCCTCTGCAGGTCCTTGATCTGTCTCCACTTTTATAACTTTGATCTACTCTCCCTACAAAAATGTCCAGGTCTACCCTGTCTTCTTTTCTTCTCTTATTCTTCTCTCTTCTCTCTTAGTACCAGGTACTAAGTGGTGTGTGTGTGTGTGTGTGTGTGTGTGTGTGTGTGTGTGTGTTTATGTGTAAAACCTTCATTCATTATTTCTTTTGGCTTTCCCAACCACCCTTTAAAGCAGCTAATATTAACATCAGCTAGTGAGTAGAGGCATCAGGGTTCCAACAGCCCACCCTGTTGCTGTCCACCAGGAAACTTTAGTCTTTGGCCTCTGCTCCCCCTTTTTCTGTCTCTTTAACCCCTCAGGGTCTGACTTCCTTTCCCCATTCCTAGGAAGTTGCTTTCTTTAATCATTTAAAGTTAATGATCAAATCTATCTAGCACATCTTATTTGTAAGAAGAAATTTTAATCACTTGTTTCACATTATTTTGTGTTTTTTTAATATTTATTTATTTACTTATTTATTTAAAGAGAGTGTGTGTATGCAGGGGAGAGGGGCACAGAGAGGGGGAAAGAGAGAATCTCAAGCAGGCTCTGTGCCGACAGCACAGATGTGGGGCTCAATCTCATGAACTATGAGATCATGACTTGAGATGGAATCAAGAGTCAGACACTGAACTGACTGATCCACCCAGGCACCCCACCTTATTTTGTTTTTAATTCACTAATTCATTCCACCAGTTATTCTTTATCCTGGCTACATCTAGATCACCCATAAGGATATTTTAAATTTACACATTTATTTTGTATTAGGTAGTATACAACCGTGGTTCGCCACTCTACAATCAGGAGTCCCTGTTGTCCGCCACCCAAGACCTGTCTCCAGAAGCAACCAGCATTACTAGTTTCCTGTGTACCCAGAGGTTTTACAAAATACAGACTGCTCTAGGAAACTTAGATTTAATAGGTCAGTATTTCAAAAAGTGAAGGAAGTTGTATTTTATTGACAAGGTTAAGGATCTCTAAACTTTTTCTAAAATCTCTGGCCACTTTTAAGCCACCAAGATCACAAAGTAAATGTTTCCTACCATTTGGAAAATTAAACCTGACCCTATCTCTCCCCATTTGAGAACCCCTCAATGGCTCCCTGTGCCAAAATTGCCATAGAATTGAATGGGTATTCCATGAAAAAAAAAAAAAAGAAGAAGCTATACCATGGTCAAATCCACTTGGGAGACGCTCTAGGACTATGTCCCGCATTAGGAAATGCCAAAAGCATATTCGTATATTGTCCCAATTAGCTTTATTTAAGCAGAATAATGCTTGTGAAGACCTTAGCCCAGTGTCTGCTTCATGGCAGGGCTAAAAGAATGCCAATTCTTGCTCTTATCAACCAGTCTATCCTATATCCTATAACGCAGTCTCCTTTCTGGGACTTTTCTCACTTGTAAATACTAACAAATCATTTGTAGCTGTTTGTTTAATTCCTACTTTTCTCACTGGCCTGGCAATCCCCATGAGTGTGGGACAGGATTTATTATTCTCCCCCGTATCTCCTTGTCTGTCACAGGATCACGCACAGTGCTCAGGAAAAACAGGTACCAACTGGACAGTATTAATACTGCCTTTTAAGTCTGTGTGTCCCAAATCTGGTTAATCATAAACCTTTTACAATGAAAAAGGAGTTATCCTCACACAAAACAAGTACTCTTTAAAGTATATTTTGGAGGGACACCTGGGTGGCTCAGTCCGTTGACCATCTGGCTTCAGCTCAGGTCATGATCTTGCAGTTTGTGAGTTCAAGCCCATGTGGTCTGCCTGCCATCAGTGCAAAATCCTGACCCCCTCTCTGCCCCCTGCACTTGCACTTTCTCAAAAATAAATAGAAATAAATAAAATAAAATAAAATATATTTTGGAAAACAGTCTGAAGGTTAAATTCAAGAGCCTTACATGGGTCAGAGACTGCCCTGCTTTGGTCTCAGGCCACCCCACGCCCTGTCCATGCTTTCCTGTCTTCTGTTCCTGCTGTCCCCTCCCTGCCCCCATCCTTCGACCAGTCATGTTCATCCCCCAAGACTTCACCATAACATGGCCCTCACAAATCAGACTGAAATCATCTGCCCTCTTGTCTTGCCTTGTCCTTTTGACTGTCAGCTCCCCAGAGACAAGGAGCTGATCTTACTCATCCTTGTTTTCAGCCCCAAGCAGAAGGCCTGCCCTGTAATTCGCAACTTGCAAGTGGTTAGTGAATAAACAACTGATTTTCTTTCGCAATTAAACTTTCATCTCAAGGATGGCCTTACATAAAATTACCAACTGAATTATGGCTTTAGGTCTCAAATCTGTGACAACACATTGGGCCAAAGGATGCAGTGAATCAAACATGAATAGAATGAGCCTGAGCTCACCCTGGGGTGGTACGTCATTAAATCTGCATGTGGGTGCAATGAGGTAGGCATCCTCCCCAGCACAGACACTATTATGATTAATGAGGCTGGTCTCACAAAAGCTAGTGACTGTAACTCAGGTTAGATGAAAATAGAGTCATTCAAGAGCTTTGAACATCGGAACCATGACTCTGGAAATATCCCAAGTGGGTCAAAACACGACTCTGGATTTCTATCTCAGGCTTGTGAATAGGAGCATGTCAATAGGATATGAATAAGAGGTTGGCTCAGATAAACGTAACTTGACACGATAATGATGACATGAGCTCTTTTGCAATGGAATGGCCCAAGTTTCAAAGACTTTTTTCTCCAGTGACATGATTCTTGGATAGATGGATGTTAAATCAGTTAATTTAATTGTTGCATCACTAACTTGGACTTATCTCTTGCATACCAGCTTCACACACCCAGTTTCCTAATGCATTCGCCAACTTGTGTATTCCCACACAAATAATTGTGGGATTGAATTGCAACTCTTTGTTAGACACCAGGGACCAAAGGCAAAGCCTGCAGATTTCCTGCTGGTAACAATCTCACAGTCTAACTGGGGAGAAATACAGGCAAGCAAACAAGTACACAATGCTATGTGATGGTGTATAATTAAATATTGGAAAGAGCTGCTACCAGAGTAAGGAAGAGGAATGACTAGTTCCACTTTGGAGGTCAGGGCAAGAGAAGGTTTTTGAGAGGACAATTCTGAACTGAATCTAGGAGTCTGCATAACAGACCAGGGGGCAGTTTGGGCAGAGGGAGTTGCATGGCTCTAAGTGGATAGTCCACCAGTTCACCCAGCACAAGATCCATCTCATCTCCTTCCTTGGCATAAAACAGACATTATGTGATCTCAGCTATCATGAGCCATTCAATAGTATTCCATAAATAGGTTATTGAGCACCTGCTGTGTAGCAGGCACTTTTCGGGGCCTTCCAATATAACAGTGAGCACAGGAGGGAAGGTGCCTGCTTTCCAGGAGCTTTCACTCTAGCAAGGAAACAGATAAGAAACAAAGACCCAAATGGAAGAATTCCAAATACATTAATGTAATGAGGAAAGAGAAATGGGATGATTATGTGGAAAGAGATTGGGATTGGCAGACTACATTTGATGGGAACATGGCATTTAAGCTGGGACCCAAATGGCAAGGAAAAACCAAGCAGGCCAGAAAGCAGAGCACTGCAGGCAGGGGCACAGCCAGTGCCAAGGCTCAGAGGTGGGAGAAAGTTTGGTCAGCAACAGGAACAAGAATAAACCTGATGACTATGGAAGGGACACTCAAGTAGGGGAAGCAGGATCTAAGATCCTTGGAAGAGGTAAGCCCATTGGCCCCTGGCCATGCAAATAGTCAAGCAGAGTGACACTCTGGGGCATTCTAGCTGTGGCCAATATTCAGGAGTCAAGATGATAGCTCATCACAGAGGGATATTTGTCCATGTGAGGTATGACCCTCATCAACATGCCAGAAAGTCAGACAGAAAGGGATTGCAAAAGTTGAGTAGGATACCAGGGCCCAGCCATTAGACCAGTTCTCAAGGCAGCACTAGGGTACTAGAACTAAGGAGGAGAAACTAAGGCAGCTTATTGTGTTCTGAAACTGGCCACTCAAGCCCCAGAACTTACTCCCAGGGTCATCAAGCTCCCGGTGTCCAAGTTGGCAGCAAAGAAACCTGAGTCCTGGAGGCACTCTGAGAGAAGACATAAAGGCGAGACCACTAGACCATCATAGAAGCTAGATCTAGTCAGACCTTTGGATCCCAGGGCTAGAGGAAAGAGCCCCACCAGTAGGAACAGGCATAGGAATAAGGGGATGGCTATTGTCTGGGACTCGTCAGTAGTGGCTCAAGAACTGACTTGAGAAGAGGATGTCTGAGAGGCTGCGGATCAACTTTGCCTGTGAGCAATATCTTAATTAATGGCAGCAGCAGCCACCCCGTCAGTCACCCAAGCTGGAAAGCTGAGTCATCTCCTCTCCTTCATCACCACCTCCACCCCCACCCCCACCAGTGAGTCATTCCAGTCTGCTGCTAACTTCTGAACTATCTCTCAAATCCATGCCCTGCTCTCCTTCATACTGGACCCGCTTTTTCTGAGTGTTCTTTTTCTCTCACAGGGCAGAGTGGAAAAGGCAGGAACTACAGAGTATGACAGCCTGGGTTTGAGTGCTGGCTCCTCTGGATACAGTTGTGTGTGGGGTTAGCTGCTTAACCTCTCTGTGCCCACATTTCCTCACCTGCAGAATGAGAACAGTTACAAATTTCATGGGGTTGCTATAAGGATTGGTAGATGAACTTTGTAAAATAAAAAAACTCTATTAATATAGGTATTTGTAATCAGGATAAGCTTATGTTTCCTTAGATCTCAATATAGTGTTTCATAAAAAAAAAAAAAAAAACAAATCCAACCTCAAAATTTTAAACAATAAACGCGTGCTTCCAGGACACCTGGCCGGCTCAGTCAGTAGAGCATACAACTCTTGATCTGAGGGTTGTGACTTTAAGCTCCATGTTGGGAGTAGAGGTTACTTCTAAAACAATGCAAGCTTTCATTTAAGTGTCTTAATATTTGTGGTCTCAGCTAGCCAACTTCCATTCTCTTTTCTGCCAATGCCCCAATTTTCTTTTGATACTGCTCCTCCTTCACTCTCAGTTCTTGTCCTATTTCTCTGTCTCCAGAAGTGACACAGGAGACTCAGGCCTGGCCAATCAGAACACTGCACTCTTTAGTTAAGTGTATGACTTGGGGTGGGCATGTGACTTAATTATAGCCAGTTAGACATAAAAGAAGTTCTGAGGTTAGCACCTGCCACTTCCACCACAGGGATGAGTAGCTGGCCCAGGCTGTCCAGCTCACAGGTGCCATCCCTTCCGTCACAAGGATTCATTCAAAGATGTCTACAGGGCCCAATCTGAGAAGATGACAATTTTCTCTGAGAATAATGTCAGATCAAAGGAAGAGAAACCTTCTGTATTCACTCAGGGCTAAACTGGAGAATATAGGCCTCAGACTACTGTCTCCCATCAAAACCATCTGTAAAACAGACAAGGAAAAACAAAAAGATACAGGAAAGTTGCCTGGATGATAATGTTTGAGCCCCAAATCCAGCTGTGCCTGAAGCTATCCAGTCCTGGCTACACTTCCCTGGTAAATGAGTCCATAAATTTACTTTTTGCTAAAGCTAGAATTGAGTTTATGTCAATTACTAAGCCATTTAGAAGTAAGTATTCCTATTTTCTTCTTTCCTTTACAGAAATCTGATCCATTCAGAAACTTGTAAAAATGATGAAGAGAGCATGTCAAATTACCCACTTTCTTATTTTTTTTAAGTAGGCTCTACACCCAGCATGGAGCCCAACATAGGGCTTGAACTCATGATCTTGAGACCAAGACCTGAGCTGAGATCAAGAGTTGAGCACTTAACCGAATGAGCCACCCAGACACCCTCCCAGCTCACCCATTTTAAATGCCTTATGATCTACAAAGGAGCAAATCAGCTAGAAAAACAAATATGTTCTTTGTGCCAATTATTTATCACAAACTGAAGCCCAGAACTACCTACCAATATTGGCAAAGTTAAATTATCAGACACCCATTATTTTGGCAACGAGGAAACAGGCCTCCATTTAAGGACATATTACTCCATGATTATTATTTCCAGAGCACACAACCAGGTGCCTGGCTTTGCAGCCACAGGGGCAAAAACAACCAGCAGCTTCATAGAGTACCCCATCTGACTCACCCACGCTGAGAAATCTAGGTCATATTTCTCCGCCAAATTAAAAACAAAGTCGGGGGGCTGCAAAGGGAAAACCCCACAAGCCAGAACGCTGGACTGGATCCCAAGCACCAAATGCAAAGATCTATCTACCCTCTTCAAAACCGTGTTTTATAGCATGGCCTGTCAATCCTTACTAAGCCTTTATTAACAAACCAAATGAATTTCCATTTGCTCCTCAGGAAGAGAACTATAGAAGCTTAACTTCACAAACCAGGTATGTGCCAGGCCATGCTTCCATTTTGGGTGAGGTCATTGAGATGTGTCGGGTGAGAGGTCAGGGATGAGACAACACAAGCTGCCTGAGAAAGTTCGAGGGAAAGCTATATTCTCCTGTCCTAACACTTGGTACTGGGTCTCTTTCCATTTCCTTCATGAAACGTTTTCTGTCCTCTGAGAAGCTGAAGATTTGTCAAGCCTCTTGCTTTGACATGGATTCTGTGATTACAGAAAACACTTTTTAACTGTTTATTTATTTTTGAGAGAGAGAGCGAGCGAGTGGAGAGAGGGAGACACAGAATCCGAAGCAGGCGACAGAGCCCCACACGAGGCTCTCACAAGCTATCAGATCATGAGCTGAGCTGAAGTCAGATGCTCAACTCACTAAGCCACCCAGGTGCCCCTATAAAAAAACATTTTGAAAATACAGTAATGGAAGTTCTGCTTTTGCATCTTCACCTGCAGGATCTCCTCTCTGCAGACATCCCGGGGCACCTAGGCAGAGGGAAGGAGGGATAGGATTTTTACCACAGAAATGTCAAGAGGAGAGACTCAGTACTCAGTCTCTGACATTCAATTATATGATTTGGGATCAACAGGGACACCATAGATTTTGGAAGCCAGGCTTTGTCAGGACAAAAGGATTTGCTAAATGCATTTATGTTTCTTTTCAACGAGAAGGAAGCAGGTCTGGTGAACTCAGAAGCTTAATTTCTTCAAAACCATAGGAAGATGTGGCTTCTTTTCCCATGGAACACAAGGCTGGCAGTGTGAGGTGAAAATCCCCGAAGGCTGCCTCAAGCCCATGCCAAGGGAGGCGCTGGGTAACTTCTTGTCCACCTGAACTGGAGACCCTCAGGGGCGAGGGCACAACCTGAGGTCTTTCCCACCCTGGTGCCATTAGCATTCAGGGCTAACTTTCTCCTCATTGAAATACAGATTCAGGAAATCAGAAGAATCCAAAACACATCATCCACCCACAAGCTCACTCCCCAGCTCCAAACTCCAAATTTGGAAAACGGACGGAATTCATTCCCACTTTGTTTACATCCTGTGTGTCTGTTTTGAGCTGATTTTGCTGCAGCTGTGACCCAAACTCCATGCTATTATATTCTGAAACTATAAACTTGGTTCCTTTTCCAGGACCACATCTGTGACATTGAAAATGAGGCCAGAAGGTCTCTGAGTTGTTTCTCAGCATCAAAAGTGGGTCAAGCATGGACAAACCTAGCCCCCCAGGTCCACTCACCCCAGCAGGCAAGACCCCAATGGCATTAAGCAGCCTGAATACCCCCCCTGCTCCCTCCATGTGGGAACCCATCTAAGAGTTTTGCTGGATGCACAAAAACATCATAACATCAATCCTTTGGGAGTGGGGAGCAGGGGGGCTCATGATAAAAGGATTAAGAAAATGGTCAAACCAACTTAAAATAAATGGTAGGACCAGTGTCATTCATTCCAAAAATATTTGCTGACCAAGTATGTGCCATGTACCAGATGCCAGGATAGAAGATGTACAAGGCGGGTCACCTGGGTGGCTCAGTCCGTTAAGCATCTGACTTTTGGTTTTGGCTCAGGTCATGATCTCATGATTTCCTGGGGTATAGCCAGCCACATTGGGCTCTGTGCTGCTAGCACAGAGCCTGCTCAGAGTTCTCTGTCTCCTCTCTCTCTGACCCTCCCCCACTCATGCTGTCTCTGTCTCTCTCAAAAAAAAATTTTTTTTTTACATTAAAAAAAAATGCACAAGGCGGATCTACTACACCCACTCCAACCCATCCCCAGCTGAGCTGCTGCAGGACTGCTCGGGCTGTGCACTGCATGCCTCTAGGAAGCGCCATTCACACCAGCTACCATGTGAAAGGGGCCCCTGGCATATGACACTACCAAAAGCATTCATATTCCGCTGAGGACAAAGCCAGAAATGAATAATTGTGTGTGACGAGTACAGAAATAAGGGTATGTATGAAGGGGCACGGAACCTAGTCAAGTCATGAAATGGCTTCATCCTTCCTGCTTGACATTCACAGCTTTCCCTGAGTTAAGGAGCAGCAAGCCCAGGTTTGATGCCTCTGCACTTTCCTGCATGGTGCATTCCTGTGCATCCAGGAAAGCAATTCATACCAGATCAAAGGGAGATTTCTTAGATTCCGGATCCACTCCCAAAGGACAGTTCCTGGGCGGTAGTGAGGTGTGGGGCTGACCTTAGATGCTCCATAGCCCATGGAGCAGATGGCTCAAGAATCCAAAATGCTGGTTACTCCTTTAGCCTTTTCTTCCCAGGATTCTGCCACTGATTGGCTGGTGTTAAGAATAAAACCAACAGGTGGTTAAACTTTTTTTTTTTGAGAGAGAGAGGACGAAAGGGAGCGAGGAGGGCCAGAGAGGGAGGAAGAGAGAGAGAATTCCACAAGGGGCAGAGAGAGAGAGAGAGAGAGAGAGAGAGAGAGAGAGAGAGAGAAGCGGGGCTCATGTTTATTTGTTTGTTTTACCCCATACAGGGCTCAAGCTCACCCAGTGCAGGACTCGAACTCACAAACAATAAAATTATGACCTGAGCCAAAGTCAGAGGCTTAACGACTGAGCCACCAGGTGCCCAAACCTTTTTTAATTTAATCCTTTGGGTGGTTTTTCCCCTTTTCTAGAGAAGAAACCTTAGTGTGAAGTTCATCAGATCCTTTTGAGCATCTCTACTGCTGGGGGAGCAGCAGGGAGCAGCTAAGGACATCAAATGACGTTAGTCACCTTAGTTGACTCAGGGGACACATAGAAGAATCCCACTTCAACCACCCAAAGAGGCAACATAACTGAAACAATCATCCTCTGAGACACTAGAATATTGTCTTTTCTGATTTATATTATAATTCTTTGCTTTATGCATCAAAGTGAATATATTACACAAATAACAAGGAAATAAAATAACTCTAACAGAAATCAGTCAAGAGATGAAAAGTGGCTTGAAAAATGACTAGTGTTATGTGTCTATTAAGTAATAATTGAATAATAATCTTAAGTAAGTAAATATTACAAGATCAATAAATAATAACTACCACTTCTTGAGCCCTCACCATGAGTGGAAGACCTCACCGTCACATGAGGAAATTTATACCCAGAGAAGATATGTCACTTTCCAAGAATACACAGTAATGAGTATTATGACTAACATCCAAATCCAGGTTTTTCTTGCCCTGGAGCTTACTTTTCTCTTCACTACGAATAATCAATAATGATAAAATAAAATTAAAACCGTGATGAATAAATAGAGTCAATAAAACTAGAGTATGTCATAAATCTATTATCCTTAACATTTCAGATTGCCCCATTTCCTAAAGAAAGTGTTGTGTAGACTCCTTGCCCATTTTATTTTTCATTGTCTGCCTGGGGAACTGGGGCCTCCTGCGGAGGCCATGAGGAGCCTATACAAAGTAGGATGTCGCTGGCACCCACGGCAGGGTTTTCTCTCATCTGCTTCCTCGGGAACCTCCATGCTCCACAGTGATACCCAGGAAAGGAGGGGGCATGTCTTCTTTCCCAAACAGTCTGAATTATGCCTTTCAACCTTCCTAGGGCAGGAAGCTTCAAAAGCCTGGGCGACAACTAACTAGAAAGACCATCAAGGCAAAAGGAAGAGAGTAAAGGGAGAGAGACATGAGGATGCACAGCTAGGAAGTGAGCACCTGGATCACATCAAGGAACCAGACTGAGGATAGCGGACTCCTGGTAACAAAGTCACACATTTCCCGTGACCACCTAACCTCTCCTCACCTTGGCTCTTCGTAAGGGCGAGAACGTCTGCTAAAACCCTCATCTCCAGGCTTCCTCTTTTGGTCCTCATGGGTATTAAAAATTATAATCCGAGAGAGGAGACTATTGGGGAATATTTATTTCTACATGGTCATAGGCACTTTGGCAACTTCTATATACTATTTCATATAACCCTTACAACAACTTTATAAGGTAAGTGTGTTTATTCCTCAAGTGAGGAAACTGAAGCCAAATGAGGTTAAGTAGCTACCCCAAATCACACAGCTATTATGTGGAGCTTGTAACTCACAATCTCTTGTTAAATTCTTTAAAATCCATGCTCCAAGCCATTCAGAGCTGAACTTTTACAATAGCTACCTGGCTATATATTTGGGAGACGCAATTGAAATCATCTAACCCATCACTATCCAATTGGATATAATGTGAGCCATATATGTAGTTTAGATTTTTCTACTAGCCACATTTTTTAAATGTTTATTTATTCTGAAAGAGAGAGCACATGCAAGAGAGTAGGGGAGGGGCAGAGAGAGGAAGAGAATCTCAAGCAGACTCTGCACTCCCGAAACAAGGCTCAATCCCATGTCCCTTGGATCATGACCTGAGCCAAAATCAAGAGTCAGATGCTTAACCGACTGAGCCACACAGGCACCCCAAATAGTAGCCACATTTTAAAAAGTAAAAAAGAGGGACACCCGGGTGGCTCAGTTGGCTAAGCGGCCGACTTCAGCTCAGGTCATGATCTCATGGCTGGTGAGTTCAAGCCCCACATGGGGCTCTGGCTGACAGCTCAGAGCCTGGAGCCTCCTCCCAATTCTGTGTCTCCCTCTCTCTCCCTCTACCCTTCTCTCATTTGTGATCTCTCTCTCAAAAAGAAAATTTTTAAAAAACCATAAAAAAATCAAAGTAAAAAGGAGACAGGTGAAATTAATCTTAATGACATATTTTATTTAACCCCATATATCCAAAATATTATCATCTCAATATGTAACCAAAACAAACAGAAAAACTATTAATGAGATATTTTACCATCTTTTGCATACTTTGAGATACAGTGTGTATTTTACATTTGTAACACATCTCAATAAGGATGCTAAATTTTTAGCAGTTAAAAGAAATGTAGTCCTACCAATGTTATAAAGTTGTATTTAAAAGAAAAAATTGTTACACTGCTTCCATTCTTTAACTTAAATTCAAATTCAATAAAATTCAATTAGAAATTCAGTTGTTCTCAATCCCATCAACCACATTTCAAGTGTTCAACAGCCACACATGGCCGATGGCTACTCTGTTGGATGGTGTAGATCTAGCCCAAACCCTCTAGACTTACAAAGAAACTGAAGCCCAAGGAGGTTGTGTCTTGCTCAGGGTTGATGCCAATTGGTAGCTGAGGCAAACTAACCCAGGCTTCCTAACACGGACCTTTCTACCACACCATGGCTAGTTAGGCACCATTGAACTTAGGGGCTGCTATGGTTGATTTGCTGGCATTTGGGGGGGGGGTCATCTCTCAAACTAACCACATTCCTATCCTGGCCCTCTCCCTCCTTGGTAACTTCATCAAGGTGATTCCTGCTTCCTCACCATGATTCACTTGACAAACCTCAGCCACAGGGTGCCCAAAAGTCCAGTCCTATGTAGCCCTATGGGGAAAGAAAGCTAGAAGTATAAATAAAGATTTTTTAAATAATATATGACTAAATGACTTCAAAGTTAGTCTTTTTAACATGATTTTCAGGGACAACTTAATATTATGTGTCAAGATTTTTAAAGCAGATTTCCATCCTTCAAAAGAAAGAATATAGTGAATTTCTCTTGGTAACATTCCTTTATGGGTAGGAGAATGTGATGCTAAGAAGTTGGGTAATCTACATAAGATTATATAAGGATTCAGGAGCAGGCTTCTGCTTATTTTTCAAACAAGGAATGAGGTCTGAATTTAAAGGAGAAGAGATTGATGTGGAATAGCCCAATAATTGAGACTTTTATCGTCCACACAAAAATCAAGGTAAAACTAGTATAGTTAATTCAAGATGCCATGCATATTAGTAACAAGGTAATGCATAAGTAATACCAAGAGCAACAGACACAGCACTGTCTACAGAGACTAGTTTTTCATGATGAGTTGAGAAGAGTCCTTAGCCATATGATGTTCATCAGGAGCCATGTGGAAGACTAGTTAGTCCTGAGGTTGATTCGCATCTTAGCACAGGTCTTAGATCTCATTGTTATAGACAAAGGTGGAACGGCATTATTCTTAGCTGAATATAGCCATGGAAGCCTAAGCCTTGAAATATGTATGTAAGACCCAGAGAGAATCCTCATTCGCGGAGTGAGAGCAGGCATTGGCCTACTGAATAAGGAGCTCATCCAATGAACCTCAGAGAAAACAAGGGGATGAATAGTAGGGGGAAATGAGGTGCCTCACAAAAATGCCTGGGAAAAGTAAGACCAAAAAATAAATGCAAAAAAAAAAATGCAATTTTTCTCTCCCAGATTTTGGCTTTAAGATCAAGTTGCTCCTTTGTGATGTGTGACACATAAAAATCTGCCTATTAGAAGCATCCGAATAGTATCTTCATTTGAGTTTCCTGCCACAGATTAGGCTTTAAGTATCCAAAAACTGCGATTTTGTTTCCTTCACCAGACCTCTCCTTCTCCAGGTTAATCATCCTCAATTCCTCAACTCTTCTTTGTGGGATTGATTCATGCATTCAGCAGACATGATTGAGTCCTATTACATGCCTGGTGATGTTCACTAAGAACACAAAGATGATTATGATGGCCCCCCATCCATACCCCGCCCCCCCGCCTCAGGCTTATTCCCCACAGGCAAACAATGCTGCAAAGAATGTGTTGATTTGCAATAAATTAAATTCTAATTCCAGGTAAACAGTGTTGAAACAATGTTCACACTTTGCACACTCTTTTGAGAACCTTTCATGTACAGAGCTATATTAGGCATTTCTAAGACACAGACTCCTTAGAAATAGAAGAGAGGAAAGCAGCTTTTGCCCTCAATAACTAAAACTTTATCTTTAAGATTATTTCTCGTGCTTTAGGACTATAAAACTATTCTCATGCTCATTAGTTATTTATACAAGCTCTCCTCCAAAGGGCAGAAATTTTCCATCTCTTTCTTTGGAAAGTCATGAACATGGTCAAATCAAAGCAGTGAGGGCGTGTGCCTGCATATGTTCACATAATAATAAGCATCATCTTTGCTTCCTTCTGTTACTAGGCTATTGGCTTTCAGGAACCTCCTCATTCCAGAAAGTCATTTATTCATTCATTTATTCAATAGATATTTGAGTGCCAGGCACTGCTCTAGGCTCTAGAAAAACAGTGGTGAATATGAGAGACCCAAACCCCTGACCTTTGGGGTTTATCAAAAGCTGCAATTCCATTTTTGTTTGAGAAATAAGGATTTACAAAATTTCAATCAGTTCAGGCATTACTAAAAAACAACCAAATGAAATATTGTTAATAAGAGAAACTTTTTTTCTGGATAGAAAAAAATGTTCAAATGTAGAAACTATCAGTCATTATGTTGCAAAGTCAACCTGTCCACTCTGTTAAAACATTTAAAGACATGCAGAAATGTTCCAGCAGCTTCTTAGTAACTGCAATGAACTCTATCCTACTTTCCTCTCTACCCTCCACTTTATTTAAGGAGAGAGAAGATACATTCCGCCAGGAAATTGTCTCAGAGAATCCCCTTCTCATTTGGCTCATTTACAAGTAAACATTAGTTTCCAGATGAACTAATTAGTCCGATGGGAATTTAAATGTCTTCAAAACACTGATTAGAGGGGACTCACCAGTTTGGAGATTGATCAGACTGTGCCCGGCCTTTGGCATCTAGCTAATATTAACTGGAGGCCTTCCCCAAGCAATGGGCATCCTTAGATGTCCGCCATTAAATAATTTCCTGATTGCAACATGTAGGAAAGTTTTCTTCCTATGCCCCCCCTTGATGGCACTTGCTCAAATGTTACCAAGAGTCACTTGCTCAGGTGCAAGGGCAGAAAACTCATGAACCACCTGGAGGTAACTTCTGAAAAGGAGAACCGATGGGTTACAACCTCTTCCCCAATAACTTAAACTGCTTTCGGCAGTTTTCAAAAAGGTTGGCAATGACCACAAAACTCCACTCTCTTTCAACATCCACCTATATTACTCATGAAAGGAAGGACAGGCCAAATCTACTGAGAAAAAGGTATGCAATCCAACAAATAAAGTACTCTGAGTAAGACTTAAACAGATGCTTACAAAACAGGAAGTCCAAATTGCCAATGAAAAGGCACTAAATCTCATTAGTCATCTTGGAAATGCAAATGCCAACCACAATGATTTATACTCTCCTGGCAGTGGAATTGCTACCAAAAAAAAAAAAAAAAAAAAAGAGGAAAGGAAAAGAAAAGACCAATGTTGTTAAAGACGCAGAGCCACTCAAACTCTATTCATACATTGCTGGTGAGTGGTAAACTGGTACTGTCACTTTGGAAAACACCTTGGTGGTATCCAGTAAAGTTGAAGATCTGCATACCCAGTGATGTGACAATTATGTTCCTGGGTATATATCCTAGAGTAAGTATGTACATATAAAACAGAATTCATAGGGGCGCCTGGGTGGCTTGGTCAGTTAAGCATCCAACTAAGGCTCAGGTCAGCTCACAGCTCTTGAGTTTAAGCCCCGCATTGGACTCTGTGCTAACAGCTCAGAGCCTGGAGCCTGCTTCTGATTCTGTGTCTCCCTCTTTCTTTGCCCCTCCCCTGCTTGTGCTCTCTGTCTCTCAAAAATAAACAAACATTTTTTAAAAATAGAACAGAATATATATATATGAAAATCTTCATAGGAGGCAATCTATTTTCAGTAGAATGGATAAAAGTATATATTCTGTATACTCATGCAGGAAGTCCACTCAGCAACAGAACTAATGAATTTCAACTACGTGTAACGATAGGGTGACTTAACACCATAATGTTGAGCAAAGAGCAAAAAACAAGATACAAAAGAATATGTACAGTATAATTTATGTACAGTTTTAAATCAGGCAAAAACTGCACAATATTCTTTAAGGATATTGCACACATATGCAGTATAACCATTAAAAAAATAAAGAAAATGATTAATGTAAAAGAAGGATAACAGTTACCTCTGGAGAGAGAAGAGGGGTGAGATCACAAATTAATACATGGAGAGGCACCCGGGTGGCTCAGTGGAGTAAGCGTCCTACTTCAGCTCAGGTCATGATCTTGCAGTTCGCCAGTTTGAGCCTCATGTTGGGCTCTGTGCTGACAGCTCAGAGCCTGGAGCCTGCCTCAGATTCTGTGTATGTCTCTCTCTCTCTGTCTTTCTCCCCCCTCTCAAAAATTCAAAAATAATAATTTAAAAAACAAGAAATTGATACATGGATTGGGATGAAATGCTCACAACGTTCAATTTCTTAACCTAAGTGGCAGTTACATGGGTGTCTGCTTTATAAATACTTGTTAAGCTGCACAAATACATTGCTGCATGTTTCTGAATAAATGTGCAGTATTTTATAATAGAAGTGTTTTAAAAGCTGAGAGGGGGTGGCAAGCTAAATAGAACCCATCAATTACCTGCCTCACCTTTCACCTGGATGGTTTATTAATTCTGATGCTTCTTACTTGGAATACCATTTTTCACCTGTGGGAAGTGAAGAAGAACTTTTTTCCTTTTTTTTTTAACATGTATTTATTTTTGAGAGAAGAGACAGAATGTGCACAGGAGAGGGGCAGAAAGAGAGGGAGACACAGAATCGGAAGCAGGCTCCAGGCTCTGAGCTGTCAGCACAGAGCTCAACTCAGGGCTCGAACTCACGAGTGGTGAGGTCATAACCTGAGCTAAAGTCAGAAGCTTAACTAACTGAGCCACCCAGGCGCCCCAAGAAACAAGAACTTTAGAGATGATTGTTATCTAATAGATTGTCTATACATAATAATTTTTTAAATGGCAGAAGAAAAGAGAGTTTAGCAGAATTAAAAAAAAAAGAATTCTATGACTGTGAAGCCTGACCATTCTAGTGCTAATTTCACTGCAAAGTCTGGGATAAAAACCCCTGCGTTCTCTAAATCTCCGTCACTCTGCAGTAAGGGAAAATAGTTGGGGGGAAACACTTTCAAGTGAAGCATTCAAAGCATATAAAACTTCATTCGGATAAAAAGAACTTCAATCAAATCTATGAAAACCACATTGGATATAGAGTTTACTTTAAAACCAAAGCAGAGTGACTTCAAGCAAGTGACTTGAGAAAAAAAACATGCAGGAAAAAAAAGTGGCAAGACAAAATCTCACCACCAAAAGTTTTCCTACTTATTTATATTAGGGACTCCAATAAAGATCACTCCACTTACTCACTCACTCACTCATTCAAAGGCTTTGACTCCCAACTCTGTTAGGCATTCTGGGGAAAACACCTGGTTGCTGTCCTGAAATGGCTTATAACTGAGTAAAAAAAGAACATGTATATGCACTTCTCTTGTTAGCTCCCAATTATAGAAACTTATCCAAGTGCCAAACATTGTATGCTAAATCATTAATCATTATTTTCTCATTTATTCCTCATAAAAAATCCTTTCAGGAGGTTGGCAGATGTAGAAAGAGACTCACAGAGATTAAGTAATTTACCCAAGGGAAAACACCCAGTAGGCTAGAGCCTAGACTTGCCTGACCCATAGTCCATGCCTTTTGACACATGGTATAGTGCCTCTCCGTGTAGAGAACACAAGAGATAATCAGCTAAATCCATACGTACAAACCAAATATTTGCTTCCTTAGTGCTGGAATTTCTCACTACACCAACTATTAAGCAATTTTCAATGAGAAAAAAAACTATTATGCTTTGGAGTGTAAGGCAAACTTCACTTTAGATTACCTTAACCAGAAACTTCTATAATCTTCCAAAATCTTAATTTAGGGACATTTAGAATGGAAAGATAAATTCAACCAAAACAATTCTTGAATTCTCAAGTTTCTGTAAAAAGCTGGGACCTTAAAATTGCACACCTGACACTCTTCAAGTTCTCCTTCTGTTTCCAGGGTAGGGTTTTGTGTTCCTGCTTCCCCTCTTGAATTTCTAATTTCACAACTAACACATGTGATTAAAGACAAATAATTAGGTCCCTCTTGTGCTTTATTACCACCAGCTGGAGAGTACCTTCTGCGTCCTGAGTAAAGGAAGAGTGGGACACTCTAGGCAAAGCAATCGAGGGGCAGTCCTCCTGTTCCCGTCTTGTGTCAGAGCTGCCCACAGCCTCCTGCAACCAGGCGCGCGCGGGCGTGACACGAGGCCGGCAGCAGACGGTGTGGGAGGACTCCCGGCAGAGGACCGGTCTCTGTGTGCCTGCCAGCCCACTCCCTCCAGAGAAAGGGGAGCTTTGGTAAGCTGACATCTGGAATCTCAACTCACCGCCAGCTTTCTCTTACCCCAGGTATGGTCTGGTTGGAGCAACCTGACCTTGAATGTCAGCGTCTAGTTGCCCACTGGCCAGCATATGAACATTTTCACAAACAGCTTAAGCAAAATGAAAAATACAAGTGTATTTTGAACTCTCTCCCTCCTCTCCCAAAAGTAGTTTTGACTACATTTCTCACATGTTTTGCAATAATTAAGAAAGGAGAATGAAAGAGACACCCCTGGGGACGAAGAAGGTGGAGGAGGAGAGGCAAGGTTTTCCCCCATCCTCTATCATAACTAAGCATGGAGCAGATTGAGCAAACATAGCATGGGGATTGAGACGGGTAGAGATTGAGGAGAAGCCACCTCACTTGGACTTTTGAAGATGTGGCATGGCAGGCAGAGGGGGAAAGGTGGTGCATTACAAGAAGAAAGCAAGGCACAAGACGAGGTGGAGAAATTTGGAGAAGTCCAGTTTGGCTGTCACCTAGCACAGGCGGAGGACAAAAGGAGATAAAACTAAAGTTTGAAAAGAGTAGAAGCCCTAACCATAGATAACAGTGAAAATCAGGCTAAGGCATTCAAAGTCAGAGGGTAATTTCATTAAGTATACAGTCCAGTGGCTTTTAGTATCTTTATAGAGTTGGGTATCTATCATTACAGTCAATTTGAGAACATTTCATTACCCTAAAAAGAAACCCCATACCCATAGACATCACCCCACCAACAACTCTTCTCCCTCCAACCCTAAAAAACCACAAATATATTGTCTGTCCTATATAGATGTGCCTATTTGGGGAAGTTCCTATCAATGGAGTCATACAATATATGGTCATTTGGAACTGGCTTCTTTCACTTAGCATTTTTCAAAGTTCACCCATGTTGCAGCATATATCAGTACTTCATTTCTTTTTATTGATGAATAACATTCCATTGTGTGGATATATCATATTTTGCTTACCCAATCATCAATTGGTGGACATTTGGATTGTTCCCACATTTTGGCTATTATAAATAATGCTGCTCTAACCATTCGAGTACAAGTGTTGGTGTGGATGCATGCCTTCAATTCTCTTGGGTATAAATACCTAGGAGTGGAATTGCTGGATCATATGGTTCCAGGTTGGACTCTTTGAGGAACTTCCAGACTATTTTCCAAAGCTATTGCACTATTTTTATATTCTCACCAACAATGAACAAGGGTTCCAATTTTTCCATATTATCACCAACACTTGTCATTATCTGACTTTTTTATTATGGCCATGCTACTGGGTGTAAAGTGATATTTCATTGTGATTTTCACTTGCATTTACCCCATGACTAATGATGTTGAGCATCTTTTCAAGTGCTTGTTGGCTATCATCTATCTTTTGGGAAATGCCTCTTCCTTTGCCTATTTTAAATTAGGTTATTTGTATTTTTATTGGTTGTAATAACATTGTATATGTCTAGACATAAGTGTCTTATGAGATATATATATTTGCAAATTTTTTTCCTATCTGTGGGAAATGGGGGTGTCCTTTGAGGTACAGGAGTTTTTAATTTCAATAATGCCCAATTCATCTATTTTTTCTTTCATTTCTTGTGCTTTTGATGTCATATCTAAGAAATAATTGTCTAATCCAAGATCACGAAGTTTATACCTAGGTTTTCTAAGTATGCTAAGAATTTTAGAATTATAATTTTATAGTTAAATCTTTGATCTGCTTTAGTTTTTGTGCATGGTGAGAAGAGGCAGAGGGTCATTTTTTACCTTTAATCTTTTAAGCACATCAAGTTAGGTTATAGAAAGATTTACCTGACAGGAATATGTAGGATAGATTGCTAAAGGACTAAAGTTGGGGAGGCTACTGTACAAGTTATAGAAGCAGCAACTGAGTAAATCAGACTCCTGGAGGTAGGGGAGTAGGCATCCATTTTTTTATAAAACTCACAGGTGATTCTAATGTGCAATAAGCCCTTGGAAGAATAGGTGGGGCTAGACATTGTCAAGTAATAATTGAAAGGCAAATGTAAAACAGTCCTTCTAAGGGGCCATGTCTAAGGATTAGTTGTGAGGTTACTCTAGTGTGGACTGACCACTCCCAGGAAAAAAAAAGATTTGCAGCAGGACCTCTTCTTACAGAGGGGCTGGAAATGGGGATACCTGGGTGGCTCTATCAGATAAACGTCCAACTCTTGATTTTGGCTCAGGTCATGATTTCATGGTTCATGAGTTGGAGCCCTGCACTGTCAGCGCAGAGCCTGCTTGGGATTCTCTCTCTCCCTTTCTCTCTGCCCTCCCCTGCTTGTGCATTTGAAAGAAGAGAAGGAAGGGAAGGAAGGGAGGAAGGAGGGGAAAGGAAAGAGAAAGAGAGAGAGAGAGAGAGAGAGAGAGAGAGAGAGAGAGAGAGAGAGAGAGAGAGAGGAAGGAAGGAAGGAAGGAAAGAAAGGCTGGAAATGCCCAATGAGTGAACATAGGTTGCTAAAATTTTAGAGAAATTACCTTAGAATTTAACAAATTTGAGTTCTTGTTTTAAATTGCCTATAAAGCATGTTTTCCTCTTTTGTAATAGGTAAAAATACTCCTCTTTCGGAGACCATTCTTATTTCATGATATTACAATAGATAATTAACTCCACACATTCCCATCAGTTGTATCACCACACCAAATGATTCTTAACTTGGGGACCTGGTCTTGAAAATTCACCTGATGAAACAACTAAGTTTAATTTGGAAGTCCAAATGCAAAGGAAAGAACTGTCTTTTGGGAAATGCTTTCTCCACTCAGAAGCAGGAGACTAATTATAAGAAAAACACCTTAGCAGATTGAACTGAGGTATTAACACGTTGGGTTAATTAGCATTTCCACCCTGAGGAAGTTCAGAGACAGTTCAGCTGATCTTTGTGAACTGGTTTAAGCAAACCCTGCATAGACTTTAATCCTAGGAAGTCTAATTGTAAGGTTGCTCAGAACACACTACAAACTGAGTGATCTTCAACCCTGGCAGCTCATTAGAACTTCTCACTGAGTTGTATTTCTTTCTTTTTAAAGCTCATTCCCCAGAGTTCTTTGTTGAGACATATTTGCAGTAGGTTCAGAGTATCTGCAGTTTTAGAAAACTCCACAATTGATTCCTATGCCAATCAGGATTTGGAATCAGACAACCGAGCTATAATGAAGAAATCTGGTTCTCACTCAGGTCTGCCATAACTAGCAACTTTAAGCTTGAGCAAGTTTCTGAAATCTGAACCTAGGTTCCTCATTAAGAAAAGAAAGATAGTAATGACCATAACAACCTTCCAATGACTCATGTAAGAAAAAACTGATGTTCCAGTTTTCATAAAAGTGCTCCAAAATATATTATATAAACACTGAGTCATTGTTACTATCAAATTCAATGGCCACCTTATTTTACTCAACAGTTCACCAGTATTAGACTCATTTGGCCTCTTCCTTCTTGAAACACTGTCTTCTAGTGGCTTCTATGACATGACACTCCTCTCATTCTCTCTTACCTCAGGGAGCATGTTCTTTTTGGCTTCCCTGCTCTGTTGGAGCTTTAAATGTTAAGCCATTCAGGGCTCAATCATTTCCCCTCATGTTCTCTCTATAAACTCTCTCCTTTGGTGAGCCCAACCAATTTTTGTGAGATAAGCATCTCTATAATTATAACTCCCAAAATTTATGTCTTCAGCCCCAACCCTTCTATCTTCTCTCTCTCTCTCTCTCTTTCTCTCTCTCTCTCTCTCTCTCTCTCTCTCTCTCTCTCTCTCTCTCTCTTTCTGTCTCTCTCTCAGGCCATCTGACAATGGGCCAATAATCAAATCATTCAATGGACATTCTATGCTGGCATTTGGTATCCCTGGCATGTGGTATTGTCAAGAACTAGGACAGCCTTCTCAAAAATTCTACTCAAAGAGATTTCTGAGTCTATCTCCCTCACATCCTTTTGGTCCACACACTTTAGTAAGGTAGCTTGGTCAATGAATGTGGCTATCCCCAGATAGAGATCATTTCTTTTTTCTTTGTTCACACTTCATTGAGTTGCATGGCTATAGAGAATCAAAATTCAGATATAGACCAAAATATCCTACTACAGTTAATTTGCCTCTCTGAATCATTTGCATAGTAATTAAGTTCACTTGGTTCCTAATTGCTTAAGATATTGTTTTAAAAACAAATCCTTTTATCTCTATTACTTATGAGTTGTGGATTTTTTTCCCTATAAGATTCTTTCAAGTCTTATTCTAAAATATTTACTTGAGTTAAAAGGAGAAAAGAATATCCCTTTCTTGAAAACTTGAGCCACAATTAATTTATAATAATGCTTAACAGGCATCTCTAAGGAATGATTTTTTTTCTTTTATGCAACAATTTACATATATTAGCCTCAGGTGTACAACATAATGATTTCACATCTGTATATATTGCAAAATGATTATCTTAACCACCACTGACTCAATTTTTTCTTGTGATAAGAACTTTTAAGATCTACTCTCTTGCCAGTTTCAAACATACAATACAATATTACATTCATATAATCTATATTATATATTATGTACAATATAGTATATAATCTATACTACATTATATTAATATATTATTATATACATACTGTATACTATAATCATACATAGTTGCTATGTTGTACATTATATCCCTAGAACTTATTTACTTTATAAAACGAGGTTTATGGGGCACCTGGGTGGCTCAGTCCACTAAGCATTTGACTTCGGCCCAGGTCATGATCCCACAGTCCATGAGTTCCAGCCCAGTGTTGGGCTCTGTGCTGACAGCTCAGAGCCTAGAGCCTGCTTCAGATTCTTTGTCTCCCTCTCTCTTTCTGCCCCTCCCCCACTCATGCCTTCTCTCTCTCTCTCTCTCAAAAATAAATAAACATTAAAACAATTTTAAGGAATTTGACACCTTTTTACCACCCTTACCCATTTCACCCACCCCTAAGCCTCCTCATATGTAAAGGTAGAGAAAAAAATATACCCACAGGGTTAAGAGGTTTAAGTGAATATAATGCCTAGCATCTTGTAGGTTCATAGTAATGATACTGTCACTAATAAATGACTTCTGCAGAATTTACAGATTTCTAAAACAATGTTTTAAGTTTTTGATTTTAGGTTCTAAATTAGATTTTAGAAATCGTTGATGCACATGAGAATTCTCAAGGAAACTTAAAAAATTGAGTCTGTCTTTACCCTTGAGATCCTGATTTACTTAGTCAGGAGGCTGGGCTTTTTAAAAATGCACAGACACACACACACACACACACACACACACACACACACACACATTTTTTGTACATGATTATTCATAGTAGATTCCTTTGTAATAGCCCCAAGATGGAAACAAGCAAAATGTCCTGGACAAACTATGGAATACCACTCTTCAAGAAAAAATAAAAATCTATTGATACAGGCAACAAGTTTGATGGGATCTCAAGCGCATTATGCTGAGTGGGAGTGGGGGGAGTAGCCAACCTCAGAAAGTTACAGGTTCATGATTCCATTGATATGACATTCTTGAAAAAACAAAATTATAGAGATGGAGAACAGATTAATGGTTGCCAAGGGTTAGATATGGGGAGAAGAGGGGTGGGGTAACACAGGGATCTGGGTGGTGATGGAGTAGTTCTGCGTCTTGATTGTGGTGCTGGTTCTATGAATCCACACATGTTAAAATTGCATAGAACCACATAGACATAAACGTCCACAAAAGAGTGCACATAAAACTGGTAAAATCTGAATTAGATCAGTGGATTGTACCAATATCAGTTTCCTGCATTTGACATTGTGCTATAGTTATCTAATATGGTGCCATTGTAGAAAACAGGGGTTTCTCTGTACTGTTTTTACAATCCTCTGTGGATCTATAATTATTTCAATTTTAAAAGGAAAAGGAAAAAATATTGCTTCACACAACAGTTTGGATAGGTCTCAGTGGCATTTATGCAGAGTGAAGAAAGCCAATCTCAAAAGGCCACATACTGTATGACTCCATTTCTATAATGTTTCTCAACCTGACAAAAAATAGAGATGGAACACAGATTAGTTGTCAGAGGTTAAATGGTAAGTGGAGAAAAAGAAGTATTTGTGATTATAAAGGGACAGCATAAGCCATATCTTTTGATTATGAAATAGTTCTATATTTTTATTGCAGAGATGGTTACAGGAATCTCCCCAGGTAAGAAAATGGCATGAGACAATACAGAAACATTGTACCAGTATGGATTTCCTGGTTTTGATACTGTACTATAGTTACATAAAATGTAACCATTAGGGGAAACTGAGTGACGGTACCCAAATCCTCTCTGTATTGTCTTTGCAGCTTCCTGTGAATCTACAACTATTTTGAAAAAAAAAAAAAAGTTTAAAACAAAATAAGACCCCCAAGGTGATCTATATGAATACAAATTTTGGAGAAACATTGATTCTGTTAACTCAGTCACAAATATTAAACAAGCATGAATACAATTATGATTTGCTCAGACCATTAACAACCTATTACCTGGGGAGCTAAAAAAAAAAAAAAAGGCCAATCTAACTAAGTCAGATTCTGGCACAATGAGTGTCAGATTCTGGGGCTTGAATTCTGAATTTCTAACAAGATCTCAGTGATAGTAAAGAACATGTCTGCTAAGAAAGGAGCACCTGGGTGTCTCAGTCAGTTAAGCCTCTGACTTTGGCTCAGGTCATGATCTCGTGGTTCACAAGTTTAAGCCCCACATCAGTCTCTGTGCTGACTGCTCAGAGCCTGGAGCCTGCTTCAGATTCTGTGTCTCCCTCCTTCTCGGCCCCTCCCTGTTCATACTCTGTCTCTCTCTCAAAAATAAGTAAACCTAAAGAAAAAATTTTTAAAGGAACACTGCTAGGCTGACAAGATGTGGTACCATGTAAGGAGATGCTTTTGTTATTAAGTCTAAGAAAACTAGGCACCAATCTATTCATTTTTCTTTTTTTAATGTTAATTTACTTTTGAGAGAGAGAGAGAGAAAGAGAGAGAATGAGTGGAGGAGGAGCAGAGGAAGATAGAGACACAGAATCGGAACCCATGAACCATGAGATCGTGACCTGAGCCAAAGTCAGATATTTAATGAAGGCACCCCCATTCATTTTCTTTTTTTACCTCCTCACCAAAATGGTAATCGCAACAGCTTTTACTGCAAAGCATTATGAGGCTTTCAGGTATTCTGAAAAATGAAATATATTTGCAAGTACAAGAAATGAAACCTTTATTTACATATATTTCCATAGTCACCAACTATACCTACATTGGGAGGAAGGATCTTGAAAACACTAAAATAGCCTTCACAGATTCAGAAGAACACTGTGGAGAAAAAAGCGTAAGTCATTCTTTACAGGAGTTGGGAGAATTCCTCTGCCCTCAACCAGCAAAACTATGAGAATGAAGAGTCCAGAACTGCTAGGAGATGGCCCTAGCTAGGATGTGTCTGCCAGTTGCCACACACCTGCTTAGTCCTTCTGTTCTCACTGAGCACCAATAACTGATCCACAGTGAGGGAAAATGAATGAGCTGCACAAAGAGAATCAGACCAGAGAGACAGACAGAGATAGACAGAGACAGAGACAGAGACATTGTTTCACGGTTCCAGTTTTCACCTATCTACCTTCCTTTCTCAGTTATTATGATTTTTTTTTTACATAATAAATCCTCAGTGGTTTTCAGTACTTATTTTTGTTTTAATTTTTGTAATGACAGGACTTGATTTTAATTCTGATTATTATCGAAGTGATAGATGTATATGTTCCTAAAAGACCAAATAGTACTTCAGATTTAAAAAAAAATAGCAATCCCTGTTCTACCATTCCCCACTTCCAAATTCCATTCCTCACGCCTTTTCACTACTTGATCTATTTTTACCTCCCCATTTCTATATCATGTGTTTATACTACCACTTTTGATTCAGTTTCAGTGGTTATTTATTAACTTTCTATAATGGATGAGGACTTAGCACTCAAAAGATCATTTCACTATGCATAACTTCTACCTCTTATCCTCTCAAAAGAATTACATCATTTTTTAAAAAACTTCACTCTCCAGTATTTACATTATTATGATTAAATAACATTCTCACATATTGAACCGCATACTGTGATAATATATGGAGATTATGTATGCATTCTTTGGGTTTAATTTAGAGTAACAACTACTGATATTTGTTTGGAATTTTCTTATTTATCTACTACAAAATCTCAGAACAATGAAAATTGCTTCAATGTGTTCAAACATAAGAAAGAATCTGCCAGTCCAGTCTAGTTTTCTGTTTTAATTCTCTTGCTGCATTTTTCCCTTGTTTTGCTTTTTCTTCTAATTTTAATTCTGGTATAATTAACATACAGTGTTTTAATAGTTTCAGGTGTACACATTTATTTTTAAAATAATGTTTTACTCAGATGAACATATGGGAAGGGGCAGGGGAGAGAAGACAGGGAAACAAGCCACAAGAGACTCTTAATGATAGAGCGCAAACTGAAGATTGGAGGAGGGAGGCGGGTGGGAGATGAGCTAGATGGGTGATGGGCATTACAGATGAGCACTGTGTGTTATATGGAAGTGATAAATCACTGAATTGTACTCCTGAAACCAATCCTGCACTGTATGTTAACTAAAATTTAAATATAAAAAAAGGAAAACATTTAAATAAAGTAAGAAAAAGAAATGAATAAGTAAAACATTATTTTATTTGTCAAAGTAATATATGTATGTATTTTTTAAGTTAAATTATTTTATTGCCCTTTCCTCTATCCCTCCCCATACCCTTTTAACTCAGATACTTTCTTCCATATTTCTAAACAACATGATTATAGGGGAACTTTGGTTTTCAAGTTCAGATGCCTTCTTTTTTATTTATTTATTTTTAAATAGTTTATTGTCAAATTGGTTTCCATACAACACCCAGTGCTCTTCCCCACAAGTGCCCTCCTCCATCACCACCACCTCTTTTCCCCCCCTCCCCCTTCCCCTTCAACCCTCAGTTCATTTTCAGCATTCAATAGTCTCTCAAGTTTTGCATCCCTCTGACTTCTTTTTTTAATTTTTTTTTTAACTAGGCTCCAAACCTGGTGTGTAGCTCAATGCAGGGCTTGAACTCACAATACTGAGACCAAACCTGGGCTGATATCAAGAGTCAGATGCTTAACCAACCGAGCCACCCAGGTGCCCTGCAAGTTCAGATGTCTTCTGTTGGCATCCTACTCTTGGTCAAAAATGTTTAGATATCTTGTACCTCCATCTATTATTTCTGAGGAACAACATCCCTGTATCTCTCTCTCTCTCTCTCTCTCTCTCTCTCTCTCTCTCTCTCTCACACACACACACACACACACACACACACACACAGACTCACTCACTCACTCTTCTTTCCTTCTGAACATTTTTTTTTTGCCTAATGGATATTTAATATTTATATTATAAGAACTTTGTAAACACATATTACCCTCACCTGAACCATTTCCTTTGTCTGGCACTTTTGATTTTCCCTGGAAAAAAGTGCCTCATTTGGCTTAATTTTTTAATTCATTTCAAACTCTGCAGAAGTGTAAATCTCTTCTTAATGCTTTAAAAAAAATTACTCTACTCGTTTGTCTATTTACTTCCTTATTTTTAAGTGTACTTTTGCCTCAAGCTCTGTATCTTGCTGCTTTAATCTGGGCTATTTGTATTCTAGGCCTTCTACACGATAGTGTTCTGGAAACTCTTTTTCCTACCATCCATCCCATCATCCCTCTCCTCTCTCTGAGGTTGTGTTCCCGAATTCCTGGAGGCCTCCTGTTCCTCCTCGGATTCCCTCCCTTGTTTAAGTGACTCCATCTCCGGAGCCTCCTGAAGAAGCGCACATTGGAGCAAAGAGTTTGCAGTCTTGATTATCTGTGACCCACCCTCACATTTGACTGATCCTATGGTAGCTATAAATTCTAGACTGGATTTCATTTTTCCTTGCAATTTTGAAGGCATTGTCTTATGGTGGTCCAGTTTTCCTCTCCATCTCTTCCCCTCCCATCTCTAGAATTTTAGAATCTTCTTTTTAACCCTAGCATTTTAAAATCTCACAATATTTAATTTTTGTGTGGGATTTTTGTGTTGTTCATTAAATTTGCTGGGCCCTCAGTGGACTCTTTCAATCTGAAGACTCCTGTGCTTCTGTTCTGAGAATTTTTCTTGTATTTTTTTTCCTTGATTATTTCCTCTTCTCTGTTCTATGCTCTGTCTTTTGGGGACTCCTTTATTTGAAGATTGGTTCTGATCATATGGGCCTATTTCCTTATACTTTCTCTCCTTACTCAGCTCTTTTTTTCCTACTTTGAAGGAAAAGTCTATCTTCCAAGGCTTCTATTAATTTAATTTTTAGTTTATCTAATGTATCTCTAATTTCAGAAGAAAAACCCTCTTTCTTGACAACTGAATACTCATTTTTAAAATACCCTTTTCTTATCTCATGGATTCAGTATCTTCTCCTTGGATTGCTTCTTCTCCTCCAGATGTTTTAAATGTTTGGTTTATTTTCTCTTTCATATTTAATACTTTTCTCAAATCTCTCATGGTCCTCAGACGCTGTCCATGTTTAAGAGTCGGACACAAAGAAAGCTAGTTTGAAACTAAATGTAGGCTTCCCTACAGGGTGATCAGGCCGGGACCCAGCGATTTCCTTTGGGGCCCACTCTCCCTGCTGCCAGTATCTGCAAGCTTTTTCTTTGGATTAACTGGTATCCCATGAGAAGAATCTTCTCATTTCTAATCCTAAAAATTAGTCTCTGATAGCTGAGCTGGGGCCGGCGGCTGGAGTCTAACTATTAATTATGCAAACTTTCCCTCACTTCCCAGCAGAATCTTCCTCCCCTTTGCTGGTTTTCATATTCCCAAATCTAGTCTCTCTAATTCAACCCCTCTGCAGAGTAAACTCTCCATCTTCTATTGGCTTAGTGAATTGGAGCCTGGGTATGTAGAGAAAAAAAGTTCTGGAGGCCTTTTCAATTTGTTTCAGCTATTATAACAAAAATACTATAGACTGAGTTTAAGCAACAAATATTTATTTCTCGCAGTTCTGGACGCTGGGAAGTCTAAGATCAAGACATGGTGGGGTGCCTGGGTGGCTCGGTCAGTTAACCACCTGACTCTTGGTTTTGGCTCAGGTCATGACCCCACGGCTTTAGGAGTTTGAGTCCCCCAGGTGTTGTGAGTTTGAGCCCCAAGCTGACAGTGCAGAGCCTGCTTGGGATTCTCTCTCTCTCTCTCTCTCTCTCTCTCTCTCTCTCTCTCTCTCCCCCTCCCCCACCCTCATTGTCTCTGTCTCTCTCAAAATCAATAAATAAACTTAAAAAAAATTTTTTTTGAAAAGGACATGGGCAGATTTGGTGTCTAGTCAGAGCCTGTTTCCTGGTTCAGAGACAGTTATCTTCTCACTGTGCCCTCACATGGTGAAATTGACAAAGGAGCTCTCTAGAGTCTCTTTTATTGTTTTTTTTTATTTTTGAGAGACAGAGAGAGACAGCATGAGCCGGGGAGGGTCAGAGAGAGAGGGAGACACAGAAACCGAAGACGGCTCCAGGCTCTGAGCTAGCTGTCAGCACAGAGCCCGACACGGGGCTCAAACCCACGAACCATGAGATCATGACCTGAACCAAAGCCTGACGCTTAACTGACTGAGCCACCCAGGCACCCCTAGAGTCTCTTTTATAAGGACACTAGTCCCAAACATGAAGGTTCCATCATCATGACCTAATCACCTCCCATAGGCCCCACCTACTAATAATATCACATTAGCTGTTAGGATTTCAACATATGAATGGCAGGAAGGAGGGACAGTAGTAGATACAAATATTCAGCCCATAACAAGTCCTAACTCCTTTCCTATGTAGACTTTAATTTTCATGTAGACTTTCTCAAATGTTCAGTCTCACTCATTCCTATGCCTGCTGTATCTAATTCAAGCCTTTCCAGAATAGTGCTGTGAAAATTGGCTTGCTTCTTGTAGTTACCCTTTCATAGGCAGTTGGATTTGAGAAAATGAAAATCGGCCCTGGTGGTAATCAGAATTTTATATTCCTAACAGAACATAAACAATGTTTCCAATGGACAAGACAAGGTCACATAGACAGTATTTCTATACAGAGCTATACACAGCTGCAAAAAAAGACTAAAAATCTTTTCTTGTGACTGCTGCTTTGCTATCAGTGACATGCCCAGTCTGGTTTTGTTCCTTCAGTTTCCTCAACAAAGATTCTTGAGACATCCTGTTGCTGAAATTATCGTATTTCTCAACTACATCCCATCCAGGGATGGCACCCCTCTTTTCTAATCCGCCTTTAGAATCATGCAGCACAGACCAACTCTATAAGAATTCCTTCCCAATTCTTT
The DNA here is from genome assembly GCF_006229205.1 of Suricata suricatta. Taxonomy (NCBI): domain Eukaryota; kingdom Metazoa; phylum Chordata; class Mammalia; order Carnivora; family Herpestidae; genus Suricata; species Suricata suricatta. Next base: position 86,612,976 of record NC_043704.1, on the reverse strand, counting down.
CTTACTGAGATGCTTCCAAGATTCTTCTGGCATGTGTTCTCTCTTTCTGCAGAAAACTGAATAAACATAACTTTGTCTACCGCCAGGTGTGTTCCTGGTGTCCCCTGCCTGGTGAATGCTGACAGAATGTAGTGCTCTCTATGGTCTGCTAAATTAGCTAACCCTTGTGTATCTACCTTCCAGATTCTAAAATATTGTTGATCTCACTCTGAGGTTGCCACAAGTTGTATTCTCTCTCTCCTGCTTATTGTGAACCAAAACTCTATGGCTGCAGATGTTTCACATTGGATTCCTATCACTTAGAATAGGTTGCTGATAGTGTTAAAGGAAGAAAGTATACTGAATCAGGAATCAATGAATGAACAAATCTGACGTAGCATCTCCCATGCTAGGCGTGTAAGCTGTGGCATTGAATCCTGACCATGTATGTATATCTTGAGACCTAGTCCTTCTACAAAGTGTCAGACCTGCCTACCAAACTCCAATTCTATGTCAAATTCAACCAGACCAAAACTTAATTCATCCTCTTTTACCACCAGGCTCGCTTCCCTCCCCCTTGCTTAAGCCAGTTAATCCATTCAATCAGTCACACAACGAAAGCACTGGGGAATTCTTTCTAAGCTGTTTCCTCTTCCATATCTCCAAACATCCTATTAAGTTGTGACAGTTTTACCTCCTAAATACTTCTTGAATTTGTTCTGATTCCTCCGTCCCTAATGCAACTGCCCAGTTTCAAAGTCTTCATTATTGGTCACCTAGAACATTGGAATAGCTTCTAACTCTTCTCTCTACCTCCAGGGAAGCAACCCCTATTCCATACTGTTCTTGCTAAAATGCAAATCTGATATTTATGCTACCATTTGTCAACAGGTTCCTATTGGCTATAGGATAAACTCTAAATTTCTTGGTAAGATAAATAAAATCTTCCCATACTTGGTCACTGTCCATTTCTCCAGTCTAAGAATACATTCACCTTCAAATGCAACGCTTTATCCAGAAATGCCAAAACAATTTGCTTCTCATTTCCTTTGTATATGCATTCCCTCTGGCCAAAACATTCTCCTCTCTTTACCACATGGCTGACTCCTGCTAATCTTCCAAGAAACCCTTTCACCCTGCAATCCCTAGCCCAGAGAACATTTGTCTAACCCAAAAGACTATCAGGTTTTCATCGATTGGGACTTTCTTTTATTCAACTTTGTATTCCCCAGTGAGCAGCAAAACACAGGCACATAATATGCAATCTGTAAGTTATTGCTATCAATTTATAAAAAGATGTTATAATTGTATATTTTAAGTAAGCCTCAAGGTAACCACAAAGGAAAAACTTGTCTTAGATACACAAAACATTGTGATAAAGAAATCAAAGCATATTGCCACCAAAACTCATCAAATCACAAAGGAAGATGGAAGAGAGGTAGCAATGAACAAAGTGTCTACAAAACAGCCAGAAAACAACTACAAATTTGGAAATTATAAGTCCTTAACTATCAATAATTACTTTAACATAATCTCTAATCAGAAACATAAAATGGATGAGTGGATAAAAAAAATAGATCCAATGATATGTTGCCTATAATAGATTCACTGTAACTTTAAGGACACATGTAGGCTAGAGTGAAAGGATGGAAAAAGATATTCCAAGCAAATATTAACCAAAAGAAAGAAGGGCTATACTTTACTAAAATAGACTTTAAGTTAAAAAATGGAAAGGGTGTACCTAGATGGCTCAATAGGTTGAGTGTCTGACTCTTGATATCAGCTTAAATCATGATCTCATGGTCATGAGATAGTCACTCAACAGGCTCCAAACAGCAATGCAGTAATAGTTGGGACTTTAACACCACACTCTAAACAATGGATAGATATGACAGAAAAGCAAAAAGGAGACTGCAGATTTGAACAGCACTATAGACCAAATGCACCTAGCAGACATATACAGAACACTCATTCCAAAAGCAACAGAATACACATTTTTCCAAAGTGCAAATGGGACATTTTCTAGGATAGACCATATGTCAGGTCACAAAACATGTATCAACAAATTTAAGAAGATAAAAATTACATGAAGTATCTTTGCTGACCACAATGGTATGAAACTAGAAATCATAACAGGAGGAAAGCTGGAAAATTCACAAATATGTTGATATTAAACAACACATTCCTGAACAACCAGTGGATGGATCAAAGAAGAAATCAAAAGAGATCAAAAATTACCTTGAGACAAAAATGGAAACACAACATACCAAAACTTAGGGGATATAACAAAATCAAATCTAAGATGAAAATTTATAGCTATAAATGCCTACATTAAGGAAAAGAAAAATCTTGGAGCACCTGGCTGGCTCAGTTGGTAGCGCATCCAACTCTTTTTTTTTTTTTAATATTTATTTATTTTTTAGAGAGAGAGAGACAGACAGACAGACAGGGCATGAGTGGGGAAGGGGCAGAGAGAGAGAGAGAGAGAGAGAGAGAGAGAGAGAGAGGGAGACACATAATCCAAAGCTGGCTCCAGGCTCTGAGCTATACCACAGAGCCTGACACAGGGCTTGAACTCATGAACCATGAGATCATGACCTAAGCTGGAGTCAAATGCTTAACCAACTGAGGCACCCAGGCACCCCTTCCAAATCTTGATCCCAAGATCATGACTTCACACCCCACACTGGGTATGGAGACTACTTATATAAAAGAAAAGAAAAAGATCTCAAAAAACCTAACATTGCACCTCAAGACATTTTACAAAGAACATACTAAGCCCAAAATTAGCATAAGGAGTTAAATAGTAAACATCAGAGCAGAAATAAATAGAATAGAGAATAATAAAATAATAGGATTAATGAGAGTTAAGAGTTGGTTCTTTGAAAAGATAAAATTGGCAAACATTTAACCAGACTATACACTAACAATGAAAAACCTGAGGAAAAAAAAAAAGAAAACAATCCTATCCACAATAGCATCAAAAATAATAAAACACTTAGTAATAAATTTAACCACGGAGTTGAAAAATCTGATCACTGAAAACTATAAGACATTGATGAAAAGAATTAAAGAAGATGCAAATCAAGATATCTCATGTTCATGGACCAGAAGAATATTGTTAAAGTGTCTATACTGCCCAAGCCATCTATTGCCTCTGTAGATTCAATGCAATCTCTACAAAAATTCTAATGGCATTTTTTTACAGAAATAAAAAAAACATAATTCTAAATTTGTATGGAACCACAGAGGGCCCTGAATATCCACAGAAATCTTCAGAGAAAAGAACAAAGCTGAAGGCATTATGCTTCCTGATTTCAAGCTAGATAATAAAGCTATAGTAATTGTTTTATAAACAGTTACTGTTTATAAAGAACTTGTAAAACTCAACACCCAAAAAACAAATAATCCAATTAAAAAATGGGCAGAAGACATTTCTTCACAGAAGACATCCAGGTGACCAACAGACACCTGAAAAGATATTCATCATCACTTATCATCAGAGAAATGCAAATCAAATCTACAATGAGATATCACCTCACCTCTGTCAGAATGGCTAAAACCAACAACCTAGGAAGCAACAGGTATTGGTTGGTGAGGCTATGGAGAAAAAAGGAACACTCATGCCCTGTTGTAAGCTATTGCAGCCACTCTGGAAAACCGTATGGAGGATCCTCAAAAAGTTAAAAATAGAACTACCTTATGATCTAGAAATCTCACTACTGGGTATTTACCCAAAGAACACAAGAACAGTCATTAAAACAATACACACACCTATATATTTAGAGCAGCATTATTCACAATAGCCAAAATATGGAAGCAACCCAAGTGTCCATCAATTGATGAATGGATAAAGAAGATGTGATATATATATAAAGGAATATTATTCGGCCATTAAAAAGAATGAAATCTTGCCATTTGCAATGACATGGCTGGAACTAGACAGTACAATTCTAAGTGAAATAAGTCAGAGAAAGAAAAATACCATATGATTTCATTCATATGTGGAATTTAAGACACAAAACAAGCCAAGGGGGGAAATGAAGAAAGAGGAGACAAATCAAGAAACAGATTCTAAATTATAGAGAACAAACAAGAGATAGGCTAAAGTGACGATGGGGATTAAGGAGTGCACTTATCATGATGAACATAGAATGATATATGGAAGTGTTGAATCACTATATTGTACACTTGAAACTAACATAAAACTACATGTTAACTAACTGGAATTAAAAATAAAAACAAAAAATATAGCACTTCAAAAAAAAGTTTAAAAAAAGAGATCCTGGCATAAAAACAGACACATAGACCAATAGAACACAACTGAGAACCCAGAAATAAGCCAATGCATTTACAATCAACTAATATTTGACAAGGTAGCTAAGAATACTCACTAGGAAGAAAATAGTCTCTTAGATAAATGGTGCTGGGGAAACTGGATATTCACATTCAAAAGAATGCAACTAAACCCCTATTTTACATCACTCACAAAAGTTAACTTTAAATGGATTAAAAGTTAATGTAAGACTTGAAACCATAAAACTAAAAGAAAACATAAGTAGTAAGCTCCTTGACATTGATCTTGACAATTTTTTTATATGACATTGAAAGCTAAGCAATGAAAGCAAAAATAAACAAGTGGGAATACATCAAAATAAAACAAAACTTCTGCACAGTAAAAGAAACCACCAACAATGTGAAAAAAAAACCCTATAAAATGGGAGAAAAATCTTTACAAACCCTTCTACCTAATAAGGGGTTAATATTCCAAAATATATATGGGAACTCATCTCTATAGCAAAAAACCAAATAATCTGATTTGAAAATAGGCAAAAGACCTGAACAGGCATTTTTCCAACACAAGGATATACAGTGACCAATAAGTATATGAAAAGGAGTTCACCATCACTAATTATAGTGAAATGTAAATCAAAACCACAAAGAGCTATAATTTTGCACCTGTTAGAATAGCCATTATCAAAAAAAAAAAAAGGTAACAAGTGATACATGCAGTGGGAACACTTGTCCACTGCTCATGGGAATATAAATTGATGGCAGCCACTATGGAAAACACTATGGAGTTTCCTCAAAAAATTAAAAATAGAACTACCATATCATCCAACAATTCCACTTCTTTGTTCATGTCTGAGTGAAGTGAAATCACTATCTTGAAGAGATATTTGCACTATGTTCACTGTAACATGATTTACAAAAGCCAGTACATTGAAACAATTTAAGTGTCCATCCATGCATGATGGATAAAGAATTTGTGGCATATATATATATATAATGGAACATTATTCAGCCATAAAAAAGAAAGAACATCCTGCTATTTGTGACAACATGGATGTCCTTTGAGTGTGTTATGCAAAGTAAATTAAGTCAGACAGAGAAAGATAAATACTATATGAGCTCAGTTATATGTGGAATCTAAAGAAAAAAACAGACTTCTAGAAATGGGGAATAAATTGACACTTTCCAGGTACCAGTGTGGAGGTGGTAAAGGAAGTAGGTAAAGGTGGTCAAAGGGTACAAATTTTCACTGATAAAGTAGATAAGTTCTGGTGACATAATGTACAGCATGACTACAGTTAACAATACTGAATTGTATACTTGAAAGTTACTAAGAGAGTAGATCTTAAAAGTGCTCGCTACATGCAAAAAAAAATTGTAACTATGTGAGGTGATAGATGTGTTAGCTAACAGTCTTGTGGTAACCATTTTGTGATATAAACATATAGCAAATCATCATGTGAATATTAAACTTACAGAATATTTTATATCAATTATATCTCAATAAAGCTAGAAAAAAGAAATAATTTAAAAGTGGATCAAGGGCTTTGGTGGAAAATAAAAACAATTTTGAATTTGCACTCTCCATAAAAATGTGGAAAGAAATGTCACTAAATAATGTTAACAAAAGCTAACCAAAAAAAATCAAATAAATATTAAATAAGGGTTTTTTTGGTCATTTTACTTTTTCTTTCAGTTTCAGCCTGTACCTATGCCTTTGAATTTGAAGTCAGTTTCTTATAAGCAGCATATTGTTGGATCAAATTTTATTTTATTTTATTTTAGTATAGTTGACATACAATGTTACATTAGTTTCAGGTGCACAACATAATGGTTCAACATCCCTATGCATTATGGTGTGCTCACCATAAGTGTAGCTACCTTCAGTCAGCACACAAAACTACAGTACAGCTGATTATGTTTCCTACACTGTGCCTTTTATTCCCATGACTTACTTCTTATTCCATAACTGGAAGCTTATATCTCCATCCCCCCTCTCACACATTTTGCCCATCCTCCCACACAATCAAAAAAATTTTTAATCCATACTGCCAATCTTTTGATTATATATGTAAACCACTCACATTTAAAGTAATTATTGATATGTAAGGGCTTAGGAGTCATTTTATTATTTGTTTTCTGTTTGTTTCCTCTGTATCTCATTCTGTGTTTCTCTTTTCCTATCTTCCTATGGATTAATTGGACACAAAGGATTCCATCTTGATTGATTTGTAGTGTTATTTTAGTATGTTGCATTGTATGGTTTTCATAGTATTTGGTCTTTTATTAGAATATACACATGCAACTTACCATAGCTTACTGGTGTGAATGTTTTACCACCTCATGGGAAATGTAGAAACCTTACTTCATCTAGGTCCCTTTACCCTCTCCACTTTTTAAAAAGAGTAATCATATATATTTCCTTTATACACAATGTACACCACAAAGTGTATAATGTTATGACTTTTGCTTCAATAATCAAATACGATTTAAGAAACTCGGAAAGAGGCTAACACACACACACACACACACACACACACACACACACACACCTTGTGCATATGTGACTACATATTTGTGCTGGTATGTTTTAAGTGTAAATTTCTAGAAGTGGGACTTATCAACTGAATGGTACATATATCTGTAATATTGCAAGTATTGTCCAGACCTTCCCACAGGCATTGTATCATTTTGCATTCATGAAATTGCCTGTTTCCCTGTAAACCTCTCTGAAAAAGTTCATTTTCAAATTTTTGCACTTGTGTCAATCTGACAGTGAGAAATGATAGCTCAGGATAGCTTTCATCTGTACTTATATTATTATGGGTTAACTTGAGCATTGTTTTTTCATATGTTTAAGAGACATCTGTATTTCTTTCTCTGTGAACTGTTTTGTCTCCATTTTTTAAAAGCTTTCCTCGCTTCTTCCTCACAACCACTTCTGCCTACTTACTGGCCAGACCTATTTTAATACTACCTCTGTCTTCAAGGAAGGCTGGAAAATACATTTTGGCCTCGAGTCAAGTCAGGATTTAATTCATAAGGAAGAAGCCAAGATAGGGAACTGAAAATCTCAGTCTCAATTTATCTCGACTTACACTTAACCTTTAATTTTCAGAGGTCCTTACAGACGTAAAAATGGAGAAACCAGAGAAGAAGGGTTAATAGTGATAAGCTAGGAAAATGTAACCGAAGGAATTATGTTGCACTCAATAATGTTTCATTTCTCCTTGAAAAATGATATTTCCCTCTCTGCTGAATATCATGAAGCTAAATAAATTAATAGAAACAGAGTAATTCCCTTTCCACCAGCCCCCCCCAGAAGACTGGTTTTGTGTTTTGAAATTCTGCCTGCTTTTTGTAAACTGGCAAAGACTAAGAGCTGGAAATATTCCTTAAAGTGCAAATCTTAGGAGTTCTGTTCATAACAAAATTTGGAAATATGAAAGTAAAAACCATTAATTCATCTTACATAAATCAATGATATGAAAAATGTGGGAAGGGGATATCTCTGGCTTGAGGCTATATAGACGTGACAACTAGTTTTCATTATGGGCTTTATTGGATCTTGTTTTTGAACAAGTCAACTGAAATCTGAAGTTTAGGAGACAGAAATTTGTGTCTTTGATGATACTGAGGAATTAATGTTCTTTTTGTTAGGCATGTAAATGTCATTGTGTTTGTGTAAGAAGATGTCCATATTCTATAGAAAAATTATGTAGGACTAAAATGACCGGCAATCTTCTTCAAAAGACTGAGGCAAGTGAGAAAAAGATAAAGGAAGTAAGGAGGGTGAGAGAGTAAAAGGAAAAAGAAAAGATAAAGCACGTAAAGTATGGCTTAAGAATTACTGAAAATGGGGGCGCCTGGGTGGCTCAGTCAGTTGAGCATCCGACTTCCACTTAGGTCATGATCTCATGGCTCATGAGTTCGAGCCCTATGTCAGGCTCTGTGCTGACAGCAGCTCAGAGCCTGGAGCCTGGAGCCTGGAGCCTGGAGCCTGCTTGAGATTCTGTATCTTCCTCTCTCTCTGACCCTTCCCTGCTCATGCTCTCTCTCTCTTTCTCTCAAAAATAAATAAAAAACATTAAAAAAAAAGAATTACTGAAAATGGTATGCTGAGTATACAAGGGTTCATTTATCATTCTCTCTAATGTATATTTGAAAAAGTTTATAAAAGCTATGAAAAATACCCAAAGAAGCAGATTAAAAATGTAAAACATAGGCGTGCCTGGGTAGCTCAATTGGTTAAACATCTGGCTTTGGTTCAGGTCATGATCTCACAGTTTGCGAGATTGAGCTCCACATCGGGCCCTACATTGACAGCATTGAGCCTGCTTGGGATTCTCTCTCTATCTCTCTCCCACTTGTGTTCCCCCTTTCTCTCAAAATAAATAAATAAACGTGTAAAAATTTTTACTTAAAAAAATGGAAAAAATAGGAGTGCCTGGATGGCTTAGTTGGTTAAGCAACCTACTCTTGATTTCAGCTCAAGTCATGATCTCATGCTTTATAGTTTGATCCCCTCATCAGGCTCCATGCCGACAGTGCAGAGCCTGCTTGGGATTATCTGTCTCCCACTCTCTCTGCACCTCCCCTGCTAGTTCTCTCTGTCTCTCTCTAAATAAAGAAATAAATAAACATTTTTTTAGAAACGGAAAATATAAATTTAAGTGACATTCTCATACCAAACCTCATCATTTTTATGAACAAATCAATGACATATCCCTTTAAAAATTCTTTTTTTTAATGTTCCAAGTTCTTATTTAAATTCTAGTTATTTAATATATAGTGTAATAGTAGTTTCAGGAGTAAAATTTAGTGATTCATCACTTACATTTGATACCCAGAGCTCAGTACAAGTGTCCTTCTTAATACTCATCATTCATCCCCACCCACCTTCCCTGTAGCAACACTCAGTTTGTTCTCTCTAGTTAAGAGTCTCTTTTTTTCTTTTCCCTGTGTTCATCTGTTGTGTTTCTTAAAGTCCATGTATAAGTGAAATCATATGGTATTTGTCTTTTCTCTGACTGACTTATGTCACCAAGCCTAATACAATTCCATCCACATCCCTGCAAATGGCAAGATTTCATTCTTTTTGATCGCTGAGTAATACTCCTGTATATATATATACCACAGTTTCTTTATCCATTCATCAACTGGTGAGCATTGAATTGTTTCCATAATTTAGATATTGTTGATAATGCTGCTGTAAATATCAGGATATATGTGTCCCTCTGAATTAGCATTTCTGTGTCCTTTGGGTAAATACCTAGTAGTGCTATTGCTAGGTCATAGGTAGTTCTGTTTTTAACTTTTTGTGGAATCTACACACTTTTTTCCAGAGAAGCTGCACCAGGTTACATTCTCATGACCAGTGTAAGAGGGTTCCCCTTTCTCCAAATCCTTGCCAACATTTGTTGTTTCTTGTGTTGTTAAGTTTAGCCATTCTGACAGATGTAAGATGGTGTCTCATTGTAGTTTCAATTTGTATTTCCCTGATGATGAGTGATGTTGAACATCTTTTCATGTGTCTGTTAGCTGTTCTCTTTGGAACAAGTATCTATTCCTGTCTTCTGCCCATTTCTTAAGTGGACTGTTTGTTTTTTGGGTGTTGAGTTTGATAAGCTCTTTAGAGATTTTTAGATACTAACCCTTTATCTGATATGTCATTTGCAAATATCTTCTCCCATTCGACAGGCTGCCTTTTAGTTTTGCTGATTGCTTCCTTCACTTTGCAGAAGCTTTTTATCTTGATAAAGTTTCAACAGTTAATGTTTGCTTTCATTTCCTTGCCTCGAGAGACATGTCTAGTAAGAAGTTGCTATGGCTGATGTCAAAGCAGTTGCTGCCTGTGTTCTCCTCTAGGATTTTAATGGTTTCTTCCTTTACATTTAGGCCTTTCACCATTTAGAGTCTATTTTTGTGTATGATGTAAGAAAGGGGTCCAGTTTCATTCTTCCATATATTGCTGTCTAGTTTTCCCAACACCATTTGTGGAAGAAATTGTCCTATTTCCATTGGATGTTCTTTCCTGCTTTGCCAAACATTAGTTGACCATAAAGTTGTTGGTCAATTTCTGAATTTTCTACTCTGTTCCACTGATCTATGTATTTGTTTTTGTGCTTGTACCATACTGTCTTGATCACTTCAGCTTTGTAATACAACTTGAATCCAGAATTGTGATGCTTCCAGCTTTGCTTTGCTTTTTCAAGATTGCTTTTGCTGTTTGGGATCTTTGGTAGTTACATAGTGGACATCCTTGCCTTGTTTTTGACCATAAAGGAAAAGCTCTCAGTTTTTTCCCATTGAGGATTATATTAGCTGTGGATCTTTTGTATGTGGCCTTTATGATGTTGAGGTACGTTCCCTCTATTCCTACTTTGCTGAGGGTTTTTACCAAAATAGAAAGAGCTATACTCCAGCTCCCACTGATGACAATGAGCCAGCCTAGGCTCCCATTGTCAACAGAGACATCCCCAGCCAGTTTATACTGGTGATAGGCAAAGTGTGCACCCAGCTCCTGGGGCCTCGACCAGACCAGAAGAACATCACCAGTTACCTCCAGCTCATTAAAAAGTGCCTGACTCATGAGGTGTTCATGGAGATGCAGAAGAAATGGCTACTATCTTGGAAACAGCAAATGCTGAAGCTCCTCGGGATGTTCCCCCCCAAAGCCGCACTTGAGATGCAGAACTACTGGCATCAGAAAGGCTGAGTATTTGGCTCCAACTCACTTCCCATAACTGGCTCTGTGGGGACAGGGGTAGCCCAGGGGACCCAGCGGCAGTTCTCCATGCCTCCCCAGGACCTCCCACCCAGCAAGATGGGCCTTCTGAGCCCTTTGGGCATTGGGGGCATCTCTCCCCAACATGCCCTCACTAGCCCCAGCCTTGGGAGCCAGAGCCCACAGAACTTGTGGTTTGCCAACCTCAAAGGCAGCAACAGCATGTCAATCTGTGGAGAGCACCTGCTCCCTCCCTGTCCATTTGTCACCCCAGGCCCTTCTCATGTTCCCTCCAAACTGCCTGGTCCCTGGGCCTGACCTGGAAATCAATCCCACTCTGAAGCTTCTGTGACTGAGCATGACAGAACATGCCTTGGGTGGTGAGCTTTTCCTCTTTCTCTGACCCAGCTCCCAACTACCCAGGATCATCTCCACTTCTGAACTGAGCAACTCAGAGCATCCTGAGGGGTCCCTAGGGGAGGCCAGCCTCCAGGGAGGACCTGACTGGGATGACAGGCTACCCAAGTGCCTTTTCTTGGGCCTCCCACCAGTTCTTGATCTTTCTCCCTTTCCCTTTTTCTTACCACAGATGAGCCAGACAAAACCTCTACCATCTGATGAGACCCACAGCCCAGCACACCCATAGGCTACCTGGGAGGCTAACCCCCAAAGAGCTTCTCAACAACAGCAAGGGGGGTGGGCTGGCTCAGCTATACATGCTAGTATTTTTCTACTCTCTCATCTTTTTAACTTTTGTTTAACATTGGCACATGCCTTGCTCACTCCCAGGCTCGATGAGGGATCTCTGCTGAGGCTCAGGTAGCTAGGGGGTGACCAGGATAAAGGGGGCAGAGACTGGCCAGCCCAACTGCCCCTCTTTCCCTCCCTCATCCCCCACCTGGCCCCATTCCACCCCTGCCTCCTCCAGACTGCCGGTCCCCTGCCCCTCTCAAGGGAGCAGCTCGCTCCTATCTTGTGGGGCCTGCTCAGAGCCATCTGACATTTGCAGAGAGAGGAGTGGAGAAGATAACCTGCTGTCCTGGATGTTATTTGAGAGGAGCTGAGGAGAAGCTGGTGGATAAGGAGAGGAGCCTCGTTCTCTCTCGTTGCCACCTTCTTCTCCTTCCCCATTCCCATCATTCCCCAAGGACAGGAGCCGCCCCCACTTCCTTTTTGCCCTGTTTATATCAGAGGGTCTCTACAATTAAGTTCTTTAGCCTTAACAGTTTTTCTCTCTTATCATTCCCTCTCGTTTTTAGAATCCCTAGGCCTCTCTCTGAGCCAAGAAAATGGAAGGGGGAGACTGAATGTTACAAGGGGAGAGGTCAGAATGAGCCCCCCACTCCAGACCCCCTAGCCCTTCCCCACCCTCCCCTAGGCCCCCCCGTCCCCGGCTCTCCAGATGCAGAGGTTGAAGGCCAGGAGCCAGGGCAGCAGGTGAGGTCAAGAGTCTGTTGCCTTAACATCCCCTTCCCTCAACCAATACACACCCTTGTCCACTCCCACGCCTGGTTACTGAAAGATTTAGGAGTAAAGAATGAGGGAAAGGGGACTGTTTGGTTTTTGGTTTCTTTCCCCATCCCTCTTTTCTTTCGTGCTTTCTGGATCTATTGACAGGACCATAAGTGGTTCTTATTCTTTCTTTTATTAATGTGATATATCATGTTTATTGATTTGTGAATATTGAACCGCCCTTGCAACCCAGGAATAAATCCCATTTGATCATGGCAAATGATTCTTTTAAAGTACTGTTGGATTCGATTTGTTAGCATTTTGTTGAGAATTTTTACATCCACGTTCATCATGGATATTGGCCTGTAGTTCTCCTGTTTAGTGCAGTCTTTGTCTTGTTTTGGAATCAAGATAATGGTGACCTCATAGAGTAAGTTGGAAAGTTTTCCTTCCATTTCTATTTTTCAGAACAGTTTAAGAAGAATAGGTATTAACTCATTTTTAAATGTTTGGTAGAATTCCCCTGAAAAGCCATCCAGTCCTGGACTTTTGTTTGTTGGGAGATTTTTTATTATTGATTCAATTTCTTTGCCGGTTATCAGTCTGTTCAAATTTCCTATTTCTTCCTGTTTTACTTTTGGTAATTTATATGTTTCTAGAATTCAATTCATTTCTTCCGTATTGCCCAGTTTATTTGCATATAATTTTTTATAATATTCTAATTGTTTGTGTTTCCGTAGTGTTGGTTGTGACCTCTTCTTTCTCACTCATGATTTTATTTATTTGGGTCCTTTCTCTTTTCTTTTGGACAAGTCTGGATAGGGGGTTATCAACTTTATTAAATATTTCAAAGTACCAGCTCCTAGTTTCATTGATCTGTTTTACTCATTTGTGTGTGTGTGTGTGTGTGTGTGTGTGTGTGTATGTGTGTGTGTTTGGGTTTTTTTAGTTTCTTATCATCTGTTTCTGCTGTAATCTTTATTATTTACCTTCTTCTGGTTTTAAGTTTCATTTGCTGTTCTTTTTTTATTTCCTTAGTTGTAAGGTTATGGTTGTATATTTGAGATTTTTTTCTTGCTTCTTGAGGTAGACCTGTATTGCTATATACTTTCCTCTTTGACTGCTTTTGCTGCATCCCAAAGGTTTTGGACTGTTGTGTTTTCATTTTCATTTGCTCCTATGTATTTTTTTTTTACTTCTTATTTTTTTAAATTTTTTAATGTTTTATTTATTTTTACGAGAGAGAGAGAGAGAGAGAGAGAGAGAGAGAGACCATGAGCAGGGGAGGGTCAGAGAGAGACACACAGAATCTGAAGACAGGCTCCAGGCTCTGAACTGTCAGCACAGAGCCCGATGTGGGGCTCGAACCCACGAACCGTGAGATCATCACCTGACGCTCAACTGACTGAGCCACCCAGGTGCTCCTCTTCTTTAATTTCCTGTTTAAAGCCTTCACTCTTGAGTAGGATGTTCTTCAACCTCCATGTATTTGTGGTCCTTCCAAACTTTTTCTTTTTCTGTGGTTTTGATTTCAAAATTGCATTGTGGTTGGAAAACATGCATGGTATGACCTCAGTCTTTGTATATTTGTTGAGGCCTGATTTGTGACCCAATATGTGATATATTCTGCAGAATATCCCATGTGCACTTGAAAAGAATGTGTATTTTGCTGCTTTAGGATGAAATGTTCTGAATATCTGTTAAGTTCATCTGGTCCAGTGTGTCATTCAAAGTTATTGTTTCCTTGATTTTCTGCTTAGATTATCTGTCCATTGATGTAGGTGGAGTGTAAAAGTTGCCTACTATTATTATATGATTATCAATTAATTTCTTTATGTTTGTTGTTAATCATTTTATATACTTAGGCATTTCTGAGTTGGGGACAAATATTTACAACTGTTAGGTCTTCTTGTTGGATAAATCCCTTTATTATGATAAAGTGCTCCTCTTCCTCTCTTGTTATAGTCTTTGGTTTAAAATCTAGTTTGTCTGATTTAACTATGGCTAATCCGGCTTTCTCTTGAGGTCCATTAGCATAATAAATGGTTCTCCATCCCCTCATTTTCAATCTGCAGGTGTCTTTAGGTCTAAAATAAGTCTCTTGCAGGCAGCATATAGATACATCTTTCTTGCTTTTTTATCCACTCTGATTCCCTATGTCTTTTGATTGGGGTATTTAGTCCATTTACATTCAGACTGATTATTGCTAAATATGAATTTAGTGCCATTGTATTACCTGTAAAGTCTGTTTCTGGAGATTTTCTCTGTTCCTTTCTAGTCTTTGTTGCTTTGGGTCTTTCTTTCCCACTTAAGGAGTCCTTTATAATATTTCTTGCAGGGCTGATTTAGTTTTTGTCATGATCTCACAATTCGTGAATTCGAGCCCCACGTCAGGCTCTGTGCTGACAGCTCAGAGCCTAGAGTCTGCTTCAGATTCTGTATCTCCCTCCCTCTCTGCCCTTTCCCCACTCACACTGTTTCTCTCTCTCAAAAATAAATAAACATTTTAAAAACTACTAAAGAAAAATAAGTTAGGGACTTCTTTTGCCTTGCTGCTTTTAGGGTTTTTTTTTTCTTTATCTCTATATTTTGCTAATTAAACTACAATATGTCTTGGTGTTGGCCTGGTTTTGTTGATTTTGATGGAAGTTCTCTCTGCATCCTGGATTTGGAAGTCTGTTTCCTTCCCCACATTAGCTAAGTTTTCAGCTATAATTTCCTCAAATAAACCTTCTGCCCCATTTTCTCTCTCTTCTTTTTCTGGGACCTCGATGATACAAATGTTAGTACATTTCATGGAGTCACTAAGCTAACCTTGTTTTGATGTTAGCCTCCCTTAAGAGTCCTTATCAATTTTCCTATTTCAGAATGAATTTCACATTTGAAAACACATTCTTGAGGAAAACTTAAAATGAGAAGGAAAGATACTAAGTAAATTTTTATTACTAAACATATTTTGAACACACAAAATGGACTAAACATTTTACCAATATTTACACTGTGGTACAGATTTCAGGCATCCTTTCCTTTTTTCCTTCATTCACAGAATAAATATTAAGTGATTGCCCTTAATACTGTCAACATTGTGCTAGACTTCAGGATTGACAGTCAACAAGGAGACTCATTTCTTACTTTCACAAAGCATACAGTCCACTTAGGAAGATGCCACAGAGAACCTATCCATTCCCTCCCAGAAGTGGTATTTTATGGCAATTAACATTCATGATGAATAATGATGCCTTCAATTTTTTTTACTCCCATTGTCAACAACAAGGAAAGCAATGCTATTCAGTTTGGACTAGTCAAAGTTTGAAATAGTAAATCATCTGGATATTCCCAATCATCAAAAGCAGCTCTCATGGTTATCATTTGGGATGTGGCACCACTTGGTGTAAAATGTGAGAAGTATTACATGAAAATACTGCCAGAAAAATCATAGTTCTAAAAGATTTACATGGAATTTCAGTGTGACCTAGTAAGACTGCCATAAAAGTACCAAAAACATATTTTTGTTTTTTCCCCTCCACAGTGGCTACTCTAGTTATCTTACAAAAAGGAGGCTTTCATAAATGCTTGTTAATTGAATAAACAATTGAATTTAAAGTCCAAAGACCCTCTAATGGAATACAGATTTCAATAGATTCTGTTCTTTGACCTCAGACCACGATGAAGTGAATGTATAAATTTAACCCTTATGTCAGTCAGTGATTATTGATGAGTTAGTGATTCTTCAAGAATAATCCTAAAGCTTCTCAATTTCCCACAACAAAATCTGGTTCATGTCATGTCTGTTATGGGTGCTGATAGCTCTTCGCTTAGAGGAAGAGAAGGCTAGGGAAGCAAGTGCCGGAAATGAAATGTTTCTTCCTGGAAGTAACACATAACACTTGCAGACACCTCAAGGGCCAACACAAGTCATGTGGTTCTACCTAACTTTAAACAGGACAGGGAGTATAATCTCCTGTATGCCTGGAAGCAGAGAGCACCAGACATTGGATATTGTGCAACAGTAGTAACACCTTCCACAAACCTGTACAATTAATGAGTTTTCTTCATAGGGACAACAAATATACCTATTTACTGGGAAAATACTTCCTCTTTGTCATCTGTTAATCTCAGTCTCCCTTGACATGGCTCAGCCTTCAGATCTTTGCAGGTATATATGTCTGAGTTTAAATCTATCAAATGGATACAACGCTTGATCTTCATTCCCAGATGCTATAAATAAAGTCAGTACTCTAGAAAATAAAAAGTGCTATACAGTGTACAAGTTGTTATTAATATTATAATAATTGGAAGTCCAATCAGATTTTATTCATTTATTCATTTGTTCGTTCCATCAAAGAACAAAAAAAGACATAGCAGTTGAAAATTCAGATTGAGTGAAAAAGTTTGATAGTGGAGCAAAGAACTTGATCCAGAATAGAGTCTAGGTAGACTAGGTTCAGGGAAGGAAAAGTGGAGTAAGTCTTTTAAAGCTAAAAGACTGTCTCTGTTCCATTTTAAGGAAGCAGAGTCTGATGGGATGACTCGCTAGGTACATCTGGTTGCTGGTTTTGAAAGCACTGGGCTGGGGTGCCTGGATGGCTCAGTCATTGAGTGTCCAACTTCAACTCGCAGTTGGTGAGTTCAGGCCCTGCATCAGGCTCTATGCTGACAGCTCAGAGCCTAGAAACTGCTTTGGATTCTGTGTCTCCCTCTCTTTCTGCCCCTCTCCCACTCCCACCCTCTCTGTCTCTCAAAAATAAATACACTTAACAAAAAAAAAAATTTTTTTTTAAAGCAGTGGGCTGGCTGCTTGGAGGACCTCTGTCTGAGGGGCTCAATATTATGGAGTCCAGTTATCTCTGTTGGGGATGTGAGATCCCTGACTCTAGGATATGACATACAGCTGCCTCATGACTGAGTCAGAAGTATGTCACTCAGACAGGTCTGCACTAGCGTCAGCAAGCTTGGTGGCCAGGCCAGAGCTTATGAATTCATTCCACAAGCTGAATACTAAATTCTCTACCTACCCCATCCTTTTAGACCAAGTAAGGCCTCCTGTCATGTGGTCCCATAACATTTTTCACTTACTTTAAGTTCAATCCTCACATTCTAGTGCTATCTAATTGCCTATCTTCCCTACTCTACTCTAAGGAGCACCAAGGCAAGCACCATGTCTATTTGGATCACACTGTATCCCCAGTACCTAGTACCTAGTATAATGCTGATCCCAAGGCATATGTGCAGTGAATATTTTACATAAAGAATGAATGAGTTGGGCACCTGGGTGGCTCAGTCAGTTAAGCATCTGACTTCAGCTCAGGTCATGATCTCACAGTCCATGGGTTTGTGCCCGGCATCGGGCTCTGTATTGATGGTGCAAAGCCTGCTTCGGATTCTCAGTCTCTGTCTCTGTCCCTCTCTGCCCCTCTCTACGCTCTCAAAAATAAATTAAAAAAAAATTAAAGAAAACATTTACTTTATTTTTTTAAATTTAGATCCAAGCTAGTTAACATACAAAGAGAAAACTTTTTTTTTTAATTTAAAAAATGAATAAGGGTCTATGCAAGACATTGCTAAGCTGAGAGATGGAGCAGACTCGAATATGATAAAACCAGAATTCAAAGTCTGTGGAGAAACAATATGACAACCACCGGTGAGGCCAATGTTTATGAGGAAGGAAATGTATGCAAATTGGGAGAACCAAATTAAGAAAAAATATATAGAATTATAAATACAAAATGTTATTTAAATACAAAATTACACAAGAATAAAAAGTTATAAATACCTCATCTTAGAAGAGGTTCATGCAATTGAGGGGACTTGAAGCATATGCATTGTTTCCTTCACAGTAAATGCATCTCTAGTGTAAGTGGACCAATGTACCAAATACTGTGGCATCTCTGAAGAGTGTTCAGAGGTCCCTGCTACGGAAAATCAAAGATTTCACAGAAGAGAAAAATTGTGAGCTTGATCTTATAGATAGAAACAAGGTAAAGAAACTGCTGGTAGGAAAAAAAAAAAACATGCTGAGCCACACAGGTGAGAAAAGCTAGTGCCTATCTGTGGAAGAATGAGAGGCGCTACTTGGCTAGTGTGGGGTCGGGCGGGGAAAGCTTAGGATCGTGGCCCTCGGCCAACAGCATCGGCAGCATTCAGCTCCAGCCCAGATTTATCTCATTAGAAACTGGGGCTAGTGCACAGAAATCTATAGTTTGACAAGAGCTGCTAGTGATCCTGATGCAGTTAAAGTTTGAAAATCAATGCTCTAAGAAGTTAATTGAGCATCTGATGAAGCTATACTTACAAATTTAATTTCAGGCTGCTATACAAGATGAAGAGAAATGTGAAAAAAGGATTATGACAGAAAGAGGGTGAGAGAGTTCTTTTTACCTCACACCCTAAAATAAATTACAGACAAATTAAAAAGCTAAAGTAAAAAATGCAACCAGATATTGGATAGAAGAAAAGGTTTTTTCAGCATAAGGCCAATAATAGAATCTGTAGAGGAAAAGATTAATAGACACGATTTCATGACAATTTAAAACATTTGCACCATTAACAAAATTGAAAAAGCAAGCAACAAACTAGAAAATATATATATGCAATATATATATATATCAGGTAAAAGGCTATAAATTTCCACTTTCTTTAAAAAGATAAATAACCTGTAGAAAATTGGACAAAGAACACAAACTGAAAATTCTCAAGAGATATACAAATAGCCAAAAAAAACCTGAGAAAATATTCAAATTCACAAAAAACAAATATAAATTAAAATGGAATGCTGTATTTTATTTACCAAATTAGCAAGCATTTTTCAAAGATAGAAACAACCTAATCATTCACTCTACATTTGCTGATAGTGGAATTCCAAGGTCCCATTAATATTAATAGCCTAAAGAATATTCCTGCTACATTTGAGTGGGGGAGAAACTGTTATAGAACAACATAAACAATAACATCCAAATTTCTAAAACAATCTATATCCAGATGGATATAGATTTTTAAAAATGTACAGGTCTTGAGCTAAATGTTACCATTGGTTAGCTCTGGGTTGTGGAATTATGATACTTTTTCTTTTGCTACTCATACTTCTCTATTGTCTCTATTATGTGATAAAGATGTATCCCTTTTCTAATCAGGAAAAAGTTAAGCTATGCTACAAATGTGATTTTAAAAGTTGGAAGAAAGGATGATTCAATACATTTTCTGTCAAAATTATAGAAGATCACAAACTCTACAAGTTGGTCCTCTTGAGATCTGAGGGTTTCATCCCTGCTGCCACTACCCTCCCTCGCTTTAAAAGGAGAGGAAAAGGGAGAGGCAAAAATGAAACTGGAAAAGAAACTGCAGCTAATCAAAGAACATCAAGTAGCCTCAGACTTGCGATTATGCTAAAAGACATGTAAACATTGTGATGCTCTTATTTACTTCTCTGGTTAAGGGAAAATAGTGTGGGTTTAAAATGTTTTGAAATAAAACTTCAGCCTAGAATGTAATGATTTCGTTTGGCACAAGGCTAAGCCTGAGTAAAACAGTAAATGGTCCCATACCACCCCCTTGTGGCTTCCACTGTGTCACATCCGGAAACAGCCCAGCCGGAGAGGAGAGAACGATGCATACTGTTCTTCATAAATTCAGCAAACATGTGTCCATTCCCTAAACGGTGGCAGGTACTAACTGTTCTAGGATCAAAAGATACCACTAAATCTCTTTTTACTTTATTCAGGCCATGCCTGCATTCGTAAACATTCACTTATTTGGGCTGAGCATACACTTCAAATTTGAGGTCATAAAAATTGAGCCTCACAAACTCTCTTTAAAATAAGGCTCTATCTTCTGGGATAGACCTGGAGCGATCGGAGTAAGGTCTGTGCTTATTACGCTCCAGCGTTGGGTTGGGTAGCATGTGGTAATCAGGAAAAGGTCAAAGGACATGGATGAAAAGACACACAATGCTGCCATAACTATCCGAGTGACCTTGAACACGAAATAATCCACATGGGCCTCGTTCATCTATTTAACAGTTATTAGGACCCGGGTGCTGAGGTTACAAAAATGAGTAAAATCTAATCTCTAGTCCTTTGCTTTTCTAATTTGTAAATTGGGACAACTTCAACTTCCTATTAAAGATTAAACATAGGACCACACTTGTACACTGGTACAGATATATTCATTTATGAAAGCGTGTTCACAAGTTTACTTATGTTTCTTCAACTTAATCTTCTCCACATCTGCTCATAGAAGCTCATAGTAGGTAAAAGAATTAAATAATCTAATCCAATCCCCTATAATTTCACATTTATTCCACCGGGATTTCTTCCCGCTGAAGCCTAGCGGCGACTCAACGATCTTCAGGATTTTCACCGTCACGCCCTGGTGAACAGCGTCACAGCCCCGCGCAGTTCTTTGAAGGGGCTCGGCCGTCACCCGGCAGTCTCCCTTTACATCCGCAGCCAGCATCTGCCACTCTAGGGGTTGAAATGCCGTTTGCCACGCCTAACCCGTCC
This sequence comes from Suricata suricatta, assembly GCF_006229205.1. Taxonomy (NCBI): domain Eukaryota; kingdom Metazoa; phylum Chordata; class Mammalia; order Carnivora; family Herpestidae; genus Suricata; species Suricata suricatta. The sequence goes on along the minus strand of NC_043704.1, from coordinate 86,592,027 downwards.
CAGCCCGCTCCAGCACGCCCCCTGGAGGAGCCGGGTGGGAAAGGAGCTGCTGCCTTACTGCGCTTCTCCCACTTCTCTAGGGGTGGGAGGAAGGGCTGAAAGCCCGCCGGGGCGCGGAGTCCCCTCGGTGGCCAGGTCGGGAGCAATTCTAGGCAGTGGAATCACCCGCTCCGCGAGGGAGGGGCGGTACCCGCCCGGAAGAAGCCTGCGGCGGCGCAGAGGTGCCAGCAGGGGGCGCGGGCCGCTGGGCCACCCCCGGGGCTAAAGGCCGGTGGTCCCTCCCAGGTCTGAAGTGCGGCGTGGCCGCGCCGCCCGATCCGCAGCCCCCCCGCCCTTGCTCTCACCTCGTCACCTCCCCGCCCAGTCGGCGGGCCCCTGAGGTGCGCGGCGCAGGCGTGGAACGAGGCGGTGAGTGCGGCCGCGGGGACT
>NC_043704.1:86583870-86591498 GCF_006229205.1 Suricata suricatta | reverse complement strand
GTTCTCCCGCAAGCCGCAGAAAGCAGGCGTCGGGCCCGGCCGGCGGCCTCGGCCCCTCGTTAGGGTGCTTGTACACACCTTTTGGGTTTCTTTTTCAGCACAACCTGGGCCGCAAGTAATTGAAGCAGTTTATCTCCTTGCAAAGAGATGAAATTTGTATTTCAGGAAAGACTGACACTCAAGTTGGACATAACAGTTGGTTCTAGTTCAAAAACTCTCCTGAAACATTTTTATGTTTCAATTCTTTTAAAATCTGGAGACTGTATACTTATTTTGAAATGAGGCTAGAAAAGAATTTGCTTTTAAGACGCAGTTGTAAAAATGGAGCTTTTTATTGTAAATACTTGCCTTAGTCTTATTCCTGTTAGAGAATATTTACATTGCGTGAAAGGCCTTAAATGGTGACCTAGTGGATATGAGTACTGGCTGCCTGTTATGTGGTATTTTGTACAGACATTCTTGTTATTGAAAAAAATGACAAGTGGAAAGACGCTGATATGTACTTTGTAAGTTGCTTTTTTAAAAAAATACTGTTTCATGTGACAAACATGAGACATAATACATTTTTACAAGAATGTAAAATGTATATGTATATACCTTAATATAGGAAAATGGGGGCGCCTGGGTGGCTCAGTCGGTTAAGCCTCCGGCTTCGGCTCAGGTCAGATCTCACGTTCGTGGGTCCGAGCCCCGCGTCAGGCTCTGTGCTGACAGCTAGCTCAGAGCCTGGAGCCTGCTTCAGTTCTGTGTCTCCTTCTCTCTCTGCCCCTCCCCCTCTCATGCTCTGTCTCTGTATCAAAAATAAATAAAACATTTAAAAAAATTTTTAATATAGGAAAATGTCTATATGTCACAATGCTAATGATTGTTGTGGGTGACTAGATTCTAGGTGATTTAATTAAATTAGTTTCTAAACCTTTTCCTGATTTTCCTGCAGTGACATGTATTACGTGTGCAGTTTAAGTGGGGAAGATGGAATGAATGAGAAGTTGCCTGTGATTCAGAATCTTCCGCAAGAGAGGAAAACTAGTGAGCAAATGTTTGTATGACATCTCTGAGTAAAACGCCAAACTTCTTCATCGGGGTACTTATGTATACAAAAAGCCCATAAGAATATTTGCCGAAATGATGGATGGTTAGCATTTTTGGTCTTGAGTAGGCATCTTATCACCATGCTGAAAGGAGGTCTGATAAATGTTTGGATATTGTTTAGCCCTGACTAGGAGTCAGACCTTTCCTGATCAAGATGATCCTATTCCTCTCACCTGAATCCAGGCCAACTTGCAATATTAATTTTAATCCCATGCTTGTTTTCCTTTCCTTACTTTTTCATTCTTCAAGTTGGAAAGAATTTGACATATATTCTGAAATTGCAAGAAGCTACTTTAATATTTGGCTAACAGTTTTAGAGCATTTAAAACATGAAGTGTGATGCTCTGGGCTATATAAATTCTAGAAGTGTACAGAAGAGGTATTAGGAATAAGTCTTGAAATTTTAGTTTATTACATCATGTGAAATTTTTTATTTGTAAATGCATTTGACTGGGAAGGGTTCAAGAAATGCTATTTGTGTTAGGTGAGGCATGATAGGTAGGTAGGTAGGTAGATAGATAGGTGGTAGATAATTTCTATAAATCTCACTGTTGTTCGTTTCTTCGGGTGATTCCCTTCCCTTCCTCCCAATTGATGGCTAAGTAAGAACTGGAACCAAGATGTAACTTACTGGTAATAGTGATTAGCCATGAAAATTACTTACACAGAGTTAGTTGTCCAAGACTCAAAAGTCGGAACACCTGCTTTTTCATCTTTGGTTCTGTAACTTAGATGAGTTGACTTTCACTGCATCTGTTTCCTCATCCGTAAAATAAGAGGGAAATGCTCAATAAACTAAGAAGCACTAAGCTCTGTCTTATTACTGCATGGTCACATCACCTCTAGTGTTAGTTAATATACCCAGAACTTAGCGAAGCAGCAGACAGTATGTGCACTTCAGGTTCTTTATCATTAGCCATGAGATGGTCTCAGAATGGTACCAAGTTCTATGTATCGCTTTGATGGTAAGAAAAGCAGCATGTAAAGCGGGTGGAGAAAACTACAATTTCTTTTTCTGAAATTCGTTACCTGCCCACTTCTACAATGAAGGAACACTAACCTGAAATGGAAGAGGTAGTTCTGATTCTGACACTAATCTGTTACTTGAATTGGGGTGATCCCTTTATCTCCCTATTTGTTTTCAAAGCATATGCTTTAAAATTAGATCTTTATTCAAATTCCAACTCTACCAGTTATTAAGTATTGCCTTTATTTAATCTTACTATGTCTCAGTTTCCTCATCAATAACAAGGAGTAAATAATTTTGAGATAGTGTTGTATATTTTTCATATCATAGGATTAAATAAGATAAAAGTATATACACAGCCTGGTACATGATTGGTGCTCAATAAGTGGTCATTGTTCTTATATTGTTAAATAATCTAAAGGACTTAAACAGTTTGAAGTCTGATTTGGTTTGCTTTCATTGTATTTGCTTTCATTATGAACTAAGCAGATTTATATTCCTGGTTTGGTGTTAAAGTATAACTATAGGTTTAGAAGGTAAATTCATTTCAAAGAAATATGACATCTATATACTCATATTTATCAGTTCTTAGTGCTTAGTACTATATATCCAAAAGCTTATTTATACTTGAATTATTTCCATATAACTTTCCAGTTAATTAAAGACCTGGTGCCATTGTATTCTTAAGTCTCAGAAGTGAACTACACTTTTGTTTATGTGACTTCTGTTGTGTTTTTTCCTACAGGCATTTTTTTACTATCTGTGAAAACTCCCTATAATTCCATTTCTCCTCACCACAGTATTAAGACATACCAAGTAAGTGGAATGTGGCAAAACCAATTAGTCAATTTTATAACAGTCCATGGGAATTCAGTCGTTTAATGATGATATGATTAATCATTAAATGATTGCTACCTCTTTTGTTCTCGGTAGAGTGTTGAATGTGACCTTACAAATAAGAGAAGGATTGAAGTCAGAGATTGATAAAAAATTTGCAACAATATTTTTTGAAGGGATGATATCCACCTTTAGCTTGAAAACTGTATCATAATATTCTCAATTATAAGAAATGTACTTTTTTCTTAATATGGTACCATAAGAATAATATTTTTGTAGAAACTACGAGTATAACTTATTATAATTGTCCAGTTCTCACAATTATATCAACATTAGATATGGATTGCTCAACCTCACAAAAAAAAACCCCCAAACAAACAGATATTGGTGTCCTGCTTTTAAACTTCATCAGAAAAATAAATCCAAAATACAAATGGAGGTATTATTTAACATTTCTCTTAGGAAGTAGATTTTCAAGTGGCACACACATTTCTTATTGCCAATAAATTCTTGGCAATGGAATTTTTATAAAATATTAAGTCTTTATTTTTGATATTTTTGTTAAATTTTTCCATTTTTAGATTGAAAAGATATGAATGAATATCCTAAAAAAAGAAAAAGGAAGACATTACACCCTTCTCGTTACTCAGGTCAGTAGACTGTCTTAAAGTTGGGCCATGGATTAGTTCCCATACAATTGTATTCTTACCCATTTTCTCATAAATGATCAGATAACAGTTAAATATCTGGGTCCATTTTTAGGTAAGAAAAAACTTTAAATTTTCTGAATATACGTTACTTATTGTCTACCATGTGCTAGACACACATCGGAATTTTACAAACATTATTTAATACTCACAATTTAATGGTTGGTAGATATTTAAATTAGATACTCAGGGTTGCATGCTTACACAGCGAGATTTGCCTGTGTGATTCCCAACCTTGTTCTTAAGGCACAACATTAACCTTGGTAGAAGATATTTTGTATCACTGGGGGAAAATTTTTTTATCCTGTACATTATTTTCAGAAATGTAAACTTCCATTTTAATTGTGTTATTTTAGATCTTTTGGTTGAGGTTGGCTCTGCTGTCTTGGCAGTAAGAGAAGTCATAAGAAGAGAAGTCTTTGTGGCCATCTGTATCTCTCATACGTATATTTGCGACAGTGTCTTTAAGCCTAGTTCAGTGCTTGCTAGCTCCTCCCAGACAAGACTTGAAATGACTGTTCAGAAGCCCAACTGGTCCTCAGATCATTTCACCGGTGCCTTGTGTTTTTTCTTCACTATATGACAGATCGTGGTAGTTAATTCAGTATTTTTTGTAGTTAAAACATTATCACATATTTATAATTTGTGCAATTCTGACTGTAAGGCAAGTCTATCTTTGTGTGCTTCAAGGTGTTATATTGTAAATTGTGTAATTTGTGGTTCTTCCAAAGCTCAATATTAGTATCAGATCTGAAATGTAGAACCTTTCAGAATTGAGGGAAATAGTAATACTTTTACAAATATGAAAATTTCAAATATGAAAATATTTTGGATAATGGGATGGCTGTTATTAAATGTATGTATGTTTACCTGAAGTTTTTAAAATTTTGCTCTTATGTTCAGATTCCTCTGGAATAAGCAGAATTGCAGATGGATTCAATGGAATTTTTTCTGATCATTGTTACAGCGTTTGTTCTATGAGACAACCAGATTTAAAATATTTTGACAACAAAGGTATAGCTAATGTTTTCCAAAATATCCTTTCAGTTGCTTTTATGTATTTTTATTTCTTAGAAAATGTGGGTGAAAATGATTTCTAAGTGGACAAGTATTTAAATTTGTTGAAATGTAAGGAAACAAGATTTTTTGTAAGAAAACAAGTATGTGGATTATTTTTATTTTTAATGTTATTTCAGACTTATAAATAAAAAGTACATTCTCCTGAGTCCATTTATGTGGTTAGGAATTGGAGGCAAAGCAAGACCAACCCAGAGTTGGGAGCATTTATGACGAAAGGTTAGGAATAGTATTACACACAGTTCTTTCGCTTAGCTCTAATCTAGAGGGCTAATGGAAAGAAGAAACAGTGGGTGAATGATATGGTGTTTTTCAATGTTGCATCTTCTATTGGGGCTTTTCTAGAGCATTGGGCAAATGATAACAGTCTGCATTTGTTCTTTTTTAGCAACCATCAAAACTGCCAATTTCCCTGAACTCCTATCATAGACATAGAAACAAAAATTTTTTAAAAACATAAGGAGTTGGAGACAACTGTATGAATTCCTGTTTGGCTTAATAGAGACATAGATGGTTACATACAGAGGTAGTTATAGATATGTCTGTGTGTCTCCGGTAATGTACACAGATTTTTAGTCTGTTAGCTGAGAGGCCCTAAAAGAAATGACACCCCAGTAGGAATGAGTACACCAGTGCCCAGATTTTGGTTAAAACTATTCTCCAATAAAAAGAACTGGTACTTAAAGAAATGACTGATTCTAGTTCTGAGGCAGGAAATATATGAGACTGGAGCATTTTGTAGTGCCAGAAAATGAGATATTCAACACACATACACACACACACATACACACACACACACACACACACACACACACAATACAGGTGTGCCAAAGGAAACAGGGGCCAACTAAAAGAGCTCCCAGTAGCCAAAGCTGAAACAATTGGAGGGAATTGGGGGGAAAGAAAGAGAATTATAACCCAAAGTATAAAATAAATACACCTGAGTTCATATTGATATGATTAAGTAAAAAAGAAATCTTTTTTGTTTATTTATTTTGAAAGAGAAAGAGAGCATGCATGGGGGAGAGGCACAGAGATGGGGAGAGAATCCTAAGCAGACTCCGCACTGTTAGCACAGAGCTCGATGTGGGGCTCGAACTTAGGAACCATGAGTTCATGACCTGAGCAAAAATCAAGAGTTGGACGCTCAACCGAACAAGCCATCCAGGCACCCCCAAGTAAGAAAGGAATCTATACAAAAGAATTCCAAATTTTTTATATGGACACTCCTCTCTCAAGGAAGTGGAGCATAACTTTCCACTCCTTAAGTAAGGACTCCAAGCAGGACTTCCTTCCAAAGGGTAGAGTATGGAAAGTAAAAGAGTGACTTTACAGCAAAGAAACCTGATAAATACTACTTCAACGAGGTGACCACAGTCTACAGTAATAAATCATGTTAATAGTGTGTACCCTGTGTATGATTTGGTAAAAACAGAAGTTTGCCTCTCTGGTCTACCTCCAGTAACCTATAATCCCAGTCTAATCATGAAAAAAAACATTAATGGAACATCGTACAAAATACCTGACTTGTACTCCTCAAAACTGTTATGGTCATCAAAAACAAGGAAAGTCTGAGAAACTGCCACAGATAACGGCAGAGAGAGAGAGATGACAACTGAATGTAATGTGGAATCTTATAATCTTGGAACAGAAAAAGGACATTAGGTAAAAAACTAAGGAAATCTGGATAAGTATGGACTTTAGTTAATACCATTTTATAAGTATTGGTTATTAATTGGAACAAATGTACCATCTTATAAAAGAATAGAGAAAATGAATGTAGGTTATGTAGGAATTCTCTGTACAATCTTAGATTTTTTTTCTGAGAACTTCTAAAAATTTAAAGTCCAGTAAAAACAACACTGACATGATGTTGAAACCCAGCTTTTCCTACTGACTTGTATTTCAGTTCCCCCATGCTGACTTTAAAACATTGGGAGTGGGCTGAGGGAATAAGGGCTTATTCAGACTCAGAAATATAAACTTAAAATTCCCAAGTAACTTTAAAAAGTAGATTCTAGTCCAAATGGGGCATGGAAGCAAAAGCAGTTGCTTGTTTGGATAGATTTTTTTATGTGTCTGTGGTACATGGATAATATCTCTTTTCCTGGCTAAATCTAAGTCTTTTCATTCCTGTTGGAATTCAAAATTATATTTAAAGTGTTGTACTTTAATAATAATTAATATTTAATACTTTGATACAAATAATAAGTATTTTTCCAAATCTCTTTCTACAGATGATGATTCTGATACAGAGACATCAAATGACTTGCCAAAATTTACAGATGGGATCAAGGCCAGAAATAGAAATCAGAACTACCTAGTTCCCAGTCCTGTACTTAGAATTCTAGACCACACTGCCTTTTCTACAGGTTAGGGAAACTAGTTAATAACATTTATTTATTTTATATAGATTAATATAAAATATATAAAATAAGTTTTGTGCCAATGATTTATTCAATAGATCTTATTTAGTGATAATAATAGACTTATTACATTTTTCAGAAAAATCTGCTGATATTGAAATTTGTGATGAAGAGTGTGACTCACCGGAATCAGTCAACCAACAAACTCAAGAAGAGAGTCCTATAGAAGTTCACACCGCTGAAGATGTTCCAATTGCTGCAGAAGTACATGCAATTTCTGAAGATTATGATATAGAAACAGAAAATAATTCCTCTGAGAGTCTCCAAGACCAAACTGATGAGGAGCCGCCATCCAAACTTTGCAAAATTCTTGACAAGAGCCAAGCTTTGAATGTGACTGCCCAGCAGAAGTGGCCTTTACTGAGAGCTAATAGCAGTGGCCTCTATAAATGTGAACTTTGTGAGTTCAACAGCAAATATTTTTCTGACTTAAAGCAGCATATGATCCTGAAACATAAGCGTACTGATTCAAATGTGTGTCGAGTATGCAAGGAAAGTTTCTCTACCAACGTGCTTCTGATC